>NC_133777.1:70187183-70211900 GCF_003597395.2 Chelonoidis abingdonii | reverse complement strand
GAAGTAAAATCGACGAACGAAATGGGCAACGACTGGTTTCTGTCAGTCAGTAACCTTTGGGACCAGGTGCTAGAACTGGGGACCTGGAAGCGGATCGGGGTGGGCTCGCACAGGTAACGAGTGGAGCCAGGAAGGGGAGGGAAGTCTGCTGTATTCTTTGGTGGGTGCGGATTACCCATTCCCGCACTTGAATACATTTTGAGTTGATCAGGGACCACCAGGTAATTGAAGTGTGAAGTCAAACCATTTCCCAAAAAGGACACCAAGGGGGCAGTAGATGCCCTGTTTACAAAAATCTTTCCCTTTGTTAGCAGTGCTGCATTCTCAATAGCAATCAAGCAAAATGAAAATGACAATAGAAAATGGTTAAACTGTACAAAGGCATGTGGCTTGTTCAATATATTTGTAGCTAAATTGGGTTTAAAAGGATATTTTTACTTGCTGCGCTCTTTCAAATTGCAAGTTTAAAAAGATAGATAAATAACAGTTGGTAGTGTGTAACTTTTACCCTCCATGTGCATTGGGGCAAACTCCCCTCTTATAGACTATCTGCATGATTACTACAAATCTTGTGGCTGCATGTTCAAACTCCTATTCTTCTCTCTCCTTCCTCCATCCTATTCAGGGCAACAGAATGTGGAAAGTTTATGCTCCTTTGTCTAACTAGATAGGGGCCTTTCATAATTAGTTGATCTATATTTTCTGCTTTTCTTTTTCCAGGAGACTAACACTGAACTTCTTATTTTCAAGGGAAACATGCTACGAAATGTGGGATCCAATGTTCAGAGGGAAAGAGATGCTTTGAATGCCTAACTGGTTCGTAGTTCAGATTATATGTTTTCACATATGTCCATGTTTTATGCGTTTTGCAAAGGCTGTATAACCTTACAGGGAAAAAAAGATTTCTAGTTAGTGTATACATATAGCTCAGCTATGGAGCTAATGATGATGTATACCAGCTGAGGACTGTCCCGCAGTGTCTGAAACTCCCGTCTCAAATTCCCCACTATGTCTGAGCAGTGTTTAGTTGTTGTAGAAAGGAGCGACTTGCGAGCAGTCAAGTTGAAACAGTCTCTGTTCAGAGACTGTTTCGTCTGAGAGTTGGTTTTCGCATATAGCAAGAACCAATGATTGGCGTGTCAGTAAATAAATCTGGCATGCACCATTCAGAGGAGAAAAATATTCAGAAGTAGTTTTAGATAACAGGGAAACTTAGTAACTTACTGAAGAGTGCATTGGAGCTTCCACGGTGCATGGTTCTGGTGACTGTAATACAGCATTTAATACCACCAATCATTGCTTTGCTTTAACAAGGTTTGCACCTTACACCGTTTGTTACCATGGCCGTGGCATCTTCGGTTTGTGGTGACCTGGGACACCAATTCAAGACCAGTGGGGCAGATGCGACCTGACGATGGTGAGTTCCTGGTCATGCCATTGAAATGTGCTGTTTCCTCCTTAGTAGCAAAGCATGGCATTGGAGTATGTTTGGCCGCCTCTTGTCTTTTCTAGCTTCCATTGCTGTTTTGTTTTTAGCTTCATAAATGCACTTTCTGTCTGTTTAATTCCACAGCTAAACCTCCAGTGTGTTGATGCTTGCAAACTTTGGAATTGAATTAGAAATGGTAGGATGTATTTTTTGTATTGTCATACTTTCCCCTTTAATAAAAAAGTAAAAGTTGAGCTTGTCCTGTTATGTTTTTCAAATAACTCGGGTATAAACAGTTTCCTAGCACCTCCCTCTGGTGGTAATTGCCTGATGTAGAACTTGCTTCAAGGGGAGAATTCAATGCCTAAGCATTGCATGGAATCGGCAAATTCTAGCTAACTTCTCTCCAGTAATTGTCCAGTTCAAGGGGTATGAAAGACAGTGGCTGGCTAATGGGATGGTATGTAGGGTGTACTTCTAGTGGACTTGTTGGTGGGAAACTACTGAATATATTCATTTTTCTATTATCCATGACCTGCCCCTTAACCAAGTTCTAAGCTGATAACCTAAATCAGTGTAGCTCCAATAGGTCTAAGCGGAGGTGGCAGAGGGATGGAGAGAAGGGGACAGATTCTTGGTTTAGAAGGAACACAAGTTTCCGCTGCAGTAAGATTGTGTTCCAAGGAACTATAGAACCTTCTGCCAGCGGAGACTTGATCATATTTCTTATGTGCTAGCTAGTAGCTCTGGCCATGTGGCAGCTACAGTTTAAATGGTCCTTTTTGGCAAATGCAGGGCCTGGAGTTTTGACTGATTTCTTCAACTCAATGCTATTCAGGTGGTTTCAACTCCTGCTTTCTCGATACGGGAAAGGGAAAAGGCTGTAACTCTTGGGTTTCACTGTACAGACAGGTAGATTCACAGTTAAAAGTTAAGGCGGAAGCAAAGTGAAAATCACATTTACCTGTCTGTCTTGTCTAGGCACTACTGCAGGGGATTTGTCTGGTGTAAACAAAGGTTTTTATTTCAACCTTGACTTGGTTAAAAGCATTTTCCTTTTCCATTTCAGGCGTTCTTCGTACGGGCCCCGGAAACAAGTTTGGGAACCATATCCCAATAAACAAAGCTCATGAGCACATTTTTGGGAATGGTCGCTTATGAGACGACTGGAGTGGTAATAAGTGTTACTCTGAGCTCCGGGGAGAATGCTTTGCTGTTACAATAGTATTGATAGATATTGTTTGTTTGTTTTAAAATGATGATAATATAAACGTACTCAGTGACATCTGATGGGCCGAGGGTAGTTGGGAGTGGAATAACATTCAACTTTCAGGCATTGGTTCAAAATCCACCTCAGATCAGTGTAACTAAGGGTAGTCTACCTACGGGATTATTCCGATTTACATAAACGGTTTTGTAAAGCAGATGTATATAACTGTCGAGCTGCAACCTGCGGCCACACTAAGCACATTGGATTCGGCGTGCTCGCCATGTACATAGCGTCGATGTGTCTGGAGCATTGCCTGTGGGCAGCTATTCTGTAAGCTAACCATAGTTCCTGCAGTCTTTCCCCACCCCTTGGAATTCTGGTTGAGATCAGTGCTGATGGGCAAAAATCATTGTTGCGGGGGGTTCAGGGTAAAAGTCATCAGTCATTCCCTTCCTCTTGGAAAGCATCGCGACGAACATCATTTCACGCTTTTCCTGGAATTGTGTCTGAGACACAATAGCACGGACAACCCATGGAGCCTGTTCAGCTTTTTTTTTTTTTTTTTTTTTTTACTTGTTTCGCTATATATCTCCACAGGTGTTGCTAACAACCAGCTATAGTACTCGCAGTGCTACACAGCAAGCATCATCTTGGCCTTTGCATGATAGCAAGAGACGGTTACCAGTCTCTCCGTAGTCTGCTGCTGTCAAGGGTGCCCCTGGCTAAGGTCGGCCGGGGCGAGAAAGACAAAAATGGGACTGGACTCCCCAAGTTCAATCCTCCTTTTATGGTATCTAAAAATACGAGTCAGTCCTGCCTGGAATATGGAGCAGTGTACGAGATGAATCAGAGAGCACAGCGCTCCGTGTCGAATGTCCCGCAGAAATGAGAGCGCATGCCATTCCTAGGTGGGTGCCCTGCATACAACCTCACCGTTGCTTCCTCCTCCCCCAGTCACCTTCTAGGGTCTACCGTGGCAGTGTCCTCCGCCCATTTTGTGTGATGAGTAAAACAGATGTGAGGAATTATCATAGTTAAAGCTGTGGTAGGTTGCTGAATGAGGGGGAGTTGAATGCTAGCCGATGAAGTCGGATAGAAGCTTCTTTAGCATCGGAGGCTGAAGCAGCCGTGTGATGATTCTACCTGACTCAACTGGATTGCATTATGTTTACATAGCGCAGCCCGAGAAGCAGAGATACGGTGCAGACGCTCTAGCTCTCACTGGTACATCTGCCGCCGGGGAGGTGGAAAGAGGATGCTACGTTTACTGCTGCAGAGCATGTCTACCAACGACGTCAGCAAGTATAATGTAGGTGACATATAAGTCTAAGATGATTTTTTCCCTTGTTCTATCGGAGGGGAGTAAATTGACGAGAATAGAACTGAACCCCGGCAACCGTGTTTGATCTCCGACAGGCATTGGAGCTAAAGCGTAAGAATGGAAACTTTTCTGGAAGACTGTAGGGCTGTGTGGATAGCTAGAGTCCGTACCGTCCTCCTCCCATGAGTACCATTTATTCTTGGCGTTTTCCATTACCGGCTTGTCACACGCAGTGTGCGTGAGCTTTGGTAATATAGTGGAATTTTTTAAATGCTTTGGCATTCGTCTCGTAACGGACTCTGAAAGCAATTTGTCCCATACCGGTCAGATCAGTATCCCGTCAGTCCTGGTGGAGCTTTCTTTTTGGATTGGACTGATGCACCCGTGCTGATCAGAGCTCCAACCTGGGCAACAGCAACAGAATTCAAAGTCATGGGCTTCCTGTCTACTGCACTGCATCTATCAGATGCTGTAGAGCGGTAAGTGGACACTGTGGGATACGGCCTGGAGGCCAAAACCGTCAATTCACAATTTGCAGCCACACTAACCCTAATCAGATATGGTAATACCAATTTTAGTGCTACTCCTCTCGTTGGGGAGGAGTACAGAAATCTGTTTAAAGAGCCCTTTATATCGATATAAAGGGCCTCGTTGTGTGGACAGGTACAGCGTTAAATCGGCTTAACGCTGCTAAAATTGGTTTAAACGCGTAGTGTAGACCAGGCCTAAGAGCTACTGCTAATGGAGGTCATCTAGCTGTCTATGTGAAATTAGCTGATTTAGGTCTAATTCCTGCTTATCAGGGACATAACCTAAAACATTACCACAGCTGATGCTCTCAGCAGAGAGTAGCTGTAGATTAGAGGGAAAGAGTTAGCAATTATAACATATTCCCTAGTGTAGACACAGGTGAACACTTTAGCTCAATTTAACTAATTAAGGTGGACCTTAAGATTTACCTCCATTTAACTAGTTGAAATCAAAGATGTTAACCCATGTCTACGCTAGGGAAAAATATTGGCTGGGTTGGAGTTAGCTAACGTGTGTGTTCAGGTTTAGTTAACATTGGCCTCTCTTTCTAAGCTAGACCTACCGAGAGGACTTTGAACTGTGCTTTTGAGCCCTCCAGATGACTGCTTGAGGTCACGGTTGAGCTATCCTGGGCAAGCGGGTGGTATTTCATTGCTTGTTCTGTGGATAGTGGTGGCTGTTGGTGTGCAGAGCTTTTCATCTGGCTCTCTATCACTGGCCTAGGGTCCATCTGACTCTGAAAATTTCATTATATTTCGTTGATTTCCTTTTTTTCAGCTCGAGACATTCAGAAGTGGGAATATGTTCCACTGGGTCCGTTTCTGGGCAAGAGCTTTGGCACAACCATCTCTCCGTGGGTTGTTACTATGGAAGCTCTCATGCCATTTGTGTTGCCAAACCCTGTCCAGGTTAGCAAGAGAACGGCTGGGTCACTAGAAATGATTTGAGTAAAAATAGAATGGGGGTCTCTAGGTTCTGAGAACAGAAACGCTTGGTTGTATCAGCACCTTTCTACTGGCTTCAAGGTTTGATCCTGCCTCCAAGATGTGGGATGACATCCTGGCCCCACTGAAACCAATGGGAAAATGCCCATTGTCTTCGGTCAGGCTAGGTTTTCAGTCATGGTGCGTACGGCTGCATAGCTTTGAAAACCCAAGTGCTTACAATAAATGGTAGAGATGATGGACTCTAGCCAAAATGTTCTGATCAAGAGGCAAACCTGCCCATAGTTTGAGGGTATTTGATTCAATGGTAAGTAGCCATTTAATTAGACTTAATACAGTGAAGAGAGTTTACGAGTTGCTCTTCTCTATGTGAACTAAACAGCTCAAGTCTGAAACTGCAAGCCTTCTGCAAGCTTTGAGTACACACAGTGTGCCAATCAGGACAAAGGTGCACTAAAATTCTATTTGGTTGGGTTTAACAACCATGTGAAAAATCAAGAGTGCTTTTGGAGGCCAAGAGAAAAAGTGCATTTGACTAAATGAATACCTTGGTAGTGGTATAAACATTTGTGACAGAATTGTGTGCATGAAACAGTAGCTTAGGCAATTATTCATGAAGGCAAGGGGACTGGAAAAATGCATGCCCTGAGAAAGGGACACATGGTACTCAGCAGAGCCTTGTGAAGAGAGCTGTTACAAAATGTCCCAAGGTATGTGCTAGTCTTTTCTCTTTCCTTTTGGCCTTCAGGCTGTAATGCCTGTTATATGCTTTCAGGTTCCCAAGCCACTGCCATACCTCTGTGATGAAGAGCCCTATACTTTTGACATAAATCTCTTTGTCGCTATCAAAGGTACAGTAAATGATTTGTGGAGTCAGTGATGTACAATCTGCCATAAGTTTCAGACATTTGTTCCATCAATTCTGCGAACCTGATTTCTGCATAGGGCAATACTTGTTGAGTCAGAGGAAGGTAAAAAGTTCATAATGTGCCTACTCTTTAGTGCAGGGCTGTGCTATGGGAAACAGTCCCCTTGCAGTGACTGCATATGACCATTTTACAACCTTAAAAAAAAAAATCTACGATAATTCTTTATGTTCCGATAGCTCTTAGACACCCAAGCGGGCTCAGAGCTCCACTGTGCTGGTGTTCTGTGGAAACAGAGAGTAAAAGACACAGTCCCAACTCCAATAACTTTGTAGTCTAATTAAAACAAGATGCGGCAAGTGGGTGGTAACGAATAATCAGAAGGAACAGACAGAGGGAAGACCAAGGAAAGAGTACCAAGAATGTGTGTTTTACTAGAGGTGAAAGATGACTGACTTCATTGGGACTTGTAGAGTAAGGTATGTCCCAAAATGAGTATAGGGATCAGAACACAACCCTCTGATGCTGTGCTTAATGTGCGGGACTATCATGGTCTTACTGTTGAATGTGTGTCAGTAGAAAAGGAGCTCAGCACCCTAAAACCTATTTAGGCCAGCAAGGGGGTGCAAGAGATTGTGTATCTTCCATCTTTTGACTTTCAATCCCCAACACATCCCCTTCACGGCTGCAGTTCGTGGCCTCTTGGGATGATGCAGCAAAAGTTTGATGCAGCGAATCAAAGAGAGAACTGGGTTGGGCCAATGGTTAACACACTACCTTGTACTATGGAGTCTCAGACTCAATTCCTTGCTCTGCCACAGTTTTCCCTTGCGACCTTGGACATTTCACTTAGTCTCTCTGTGCCATTGTAAAATGGGAATGATATTCTACTGATGGGGTCCATATGAGGACTTTACCTTAACATGATTCTAGCGTAAGTGTCATGCAAATGAAAATAGCAAAGGAGATTTTCCTCTTAATAACACTATATATTTCTGTAGATCCTACCATGAGTACAAAATAAGCCTTGAAACTCCCCTGTAAGATAAGGAAATAATATCTCCATTTTATGGTGAGGGAATCAGAGGTACAAGAGATTAAGTGACTTAGTCATAGGAGAAGTCTGTGGCAGAGCAGGGAATAGAAACCAGATTGTTTGATTTGTACTTCCTCCCTTGCAGCCCTTCATACCAGGACAGAGCATGTCATTGCTTATTCTCTAGTGAGCCTGACAATGGTAATGGCAGCCTCTGTCCAACCATAAAATGAAAACGCCGCAGACGTCTTCACCGATTGCTTTTTTCCTCCTCTCCCTTTAGGAGAAGGAATGAGCACCCCAGCCACAATATGCAAATCAAACTTCAAGGTAACTTTGTTTTCCCCCTTATTATCTCCTGTGTCCCTGTTGTAATTTTCCATGCCCCGCTCCCAACATCTAGCCTTCTCAAGGTATGTCTACACTGCAGTAAAAGACCAGTGGCTGGCCCGGTCAGCTGAGTTGGGCTGCAGGGCTATAAAATTGCAATGTAGACATCTGGGCTCAGGCTGGAGCCTAGGCTCAGAGACCCTGTGAGGGGGCGTGGTCACAGAGCCTGGGCTCCACCCCAAGTCTGAATATCTACATATAATTGTATAACTCAAGTCAGCTGACCGGACCAACCGCAGGTCTTTTATTGCACATAGACATACCCTTAAGGTCAACACCTGGACTTCTGTTAAGGTCACTTTTTTATATTTACCTGTGGTCTTATCTCATCGATCTCCTTTGAACTTCATTTAAAACCCTCCTCACTAGATTAGCGAGTCAGTGACTAAAAAGGCTCTTCCCCTTGCAAGTCATATTAGTAACATGACTGATGATCATGTCTGCGCTGTACTGCCAGGTACCCGCACTGCTGACGGCCAGCTGCCCTTCAATTATTAGGACTGGTCGACTTGTTACATTGCATAGAAATGTCTGACTCTGGTAGCCACAAATTGCCATTAACCCCAACATTAATGCCACGCCTTCAGGTGCTAAAATCCTTCTACACAGGATTCCATTGACATGCTTATTCCTGCTGAAGGGCCAAATACTCATATAGAGTTGACCTGACTGAAAGTCCGTTATGTCATTGGAGAGGTTCCCATTGATTCCACTGAGCTTTGGACCAGGCCAGCTGGGGTATTAATATGTTGTATGTTGTGAAAGCAGGGTTACAATAGTTGCATCTCATCTCTTCAAACATAAACTATTTCTATTCAGGCCATACATCTGGAGACCAATCAATGAGCCAGAGAATCAATTTAAAGTAATTACAAATGTTCCATTTAGGCTGCTGAAGGCTCCTGATTAGATAAGGATGTCTTTCTTGTGGGCTAATGTTTAACAGTATGATCCAGAAAGAATGAAATGCATTTTGTACAGACTAGTGACATCTGTAAGTTATGTTTGTCCTTCACTTCCCCCTTTTTCCAGTACATGTACTGGACCATGAAACAGCAGCTGGCTCATCACTCCATCAATGGATGCAACCTCAGACCTGGAGATCTCCTGGCATCTGGAACAATCAGTGGACCTGTAAGCATTTAACTAACAGCTGTCACTAGTAACGAAGTACTCAGCAATTAGAAGCTGATCAGATGTGACCCTGGCCTTAAATCCACTTTGTTTTACTATGGACATCTTTTTGGAGTACATATTTTTTTAAGCCTTCCTACTGTCAGTATCCATAAAAGTCTGTTGTGGTATTTTAGAGGCAACAATATTCATGCACAAGTATCCACAAAAGTAGCCCAATCCTGCTGTGAGTTACAGTTACTATCTCATTGTTAAAAACAAACCCCACAGCAACAGTATGTTGAGATCGATGGCGGACAACCTCTAGAGCAGTGGTTTTCAGACTGCGGGAATGGAAGGCACCAGGCCGTTAAAAGTCCTATTGGCGGTGCTGCTGGGCTAAGGCAGGCTGGTCCCTACCTGTTCCAACACTGCACTGTGCCCCGGAAGCAGCCAGCAGCAGGTCCGGCTCCTAGGTGGGGGGTCCATGGGGCTCCGCGCTGCCCCTGCCCGAAGCACCGGCCTAGGAGCCAGACCTGCTACTAGCTTCTTCCGGGGTGCAGTGCAGTCTGCGGTACCAGGACAGGTGGGAAGCCTGCCTCTGCACCCCAGCTGCACCGCTGACTGGGAACCACTGGAAGTGAGCCCCCTCCCACACCCCAAACCCCTCATCCCTGGCCTCACCCCAGAGCCTGCACCCAGAGCCTTGACCCCCCCCCCTGCACCCTCAACCCCTCCCGGCCCCACCCTGCAGCCCTCACCCCCACACCCTAATCCTCTGCCTCAACCCTGAGCCCCTCCCACACCCCAAACCCCTCATCCACAGCTCCATTGGGTCACAGGCATCAACAATGTTCTTAAACTGGGTCACCAGAAATAGTTTGAAAACCACTGCTCTAGATAATATAAGTGTTACTGTTGTTCAAAGTGTTAACACTTCCAAACCTCTCAATTCCGTATGACCCTAGTTTCATAGTCCATTCTTTTGATTTATACTGCACTGGTGTTGCACTGTACTTAGAAAATGCAAAACCCACTTTCTCCAATGTATTTTTTGGAGATTCACAGAGCTCTGTCTCCTGACCAGCACATTGCTGGACATTGTTCAGTGGTGGACCGAGGTTTTCTTTCCTCTTGCTGAAACAGAAAATAAGGACAGGTTAAGATTTCATAACCTGGTGTCCAATAGCCTATAAAGTCATTGGGAGACTTTCCACTGGGAAACGTCAGTGAGGGTTGGGTCTTGCTCCTAGTCACATAGTGCATTGCCCTCTGTCCTTCTGTAAGGCTCCAGCAGCATGCCAGCATAGTAAAGCGCATACACCATCCTGCTAGGGTGTACACACACGTACAAGTGAAGTGCTTTTTCTTCTCTAGCACATCATGCTGCAGATTTACATTAAAATCCTTTAAACATTTAACAACATGTAGCATTCCTCTGCACAATGAAATGTGAATGGGACTCTGAAATGTAGCAACAGACAGATACTTGAGAGGCAAAAATATTGCCCTGGATTTGTCTCCATACTTCCTTGAACAGGATCCAATTTTTCCGTATAGTGCCCACTACTAAAGCTAATGATACCAAAGAGAAGATGGCTTTAGACAGTTGTGGCCTCCAGCAAGTAAGGAGTTAAAAACCAAAGACAGGCGAGTAAGCTGGCACATCAATGACTGTTACTGCAAGGTTCCATTGCACAGAATCCAATAATACATTTGTTTTCTCACTCCCAGCAGCAGGGGGGTCAGGGTTTAATGGACATGTGGAATGGCTTTACAATTCTGTTACTAACTTATGCTTTGAAGGATCCGGAGAACTTTGGCTCCATGCTGGAGATGTCATGGAAGGGGACAAAAGTAATTGACCTCGGGAATGGACATTCTCGTAAATTTCTGCAGGATGGGGATGAAGTCATTATAACAGGTAACAACCAAATGATTATGGATGTGTTCTCTTGGTCCTGTGAGCTGGTTTAGAACCATGGTGTGTGGCCCATAATTGTTTTATATACAGGAACTCCTCACTTAGTCATCCTGGTTAATGTTGTTTCAATGTTAAGTTGCCGATCAGTTAAGGAACATGCTTGTTTAAAGTTGTGAAATGCTCCCTTTGGCAGCCACTTGTTTTGTCCACTGCTTGCAGAAAGAGCAACCCGTTGCAGCTAGCTGGTGGGTGGTTGGAACCAAGGTGGACCAGCAGCCCCCTCATCAGCTCCCTGCTCCCCTAAGTTCCCTGTGCAGCAGCTGACCCCAGACTTAAGTACACTGCCTTGTTAATTAAATCAGCTTGCTGAGACCTGAGACAGCAGCTACTGCCTAGAAGCTCCCTCCCTCCATTGTGTGTTCCCCCCTGCTCTATGGAAGATGGGGTAAGTGGGGTGCAGGAGGCGGGGGGAAGGCAAGACACCCTGACATTAGCCCCCCTTTTTCCTCCCTTCCCCGACACAGCAAGCAGGAGTCTCTGGGGGCAGCTCCAAGGCAGAGGGCAGGAGCAGCACATGGCAGTGGGCAGGAGGGACAGAAATTCAACAAGGACAAATGCAAAGTACTCCATTTAGGAAGGAAGAATCAGTTGCGCGCACACAAAATGGGAAATGACTGCCTAGGAAGGAGTACTGTGGAAAGGGATCTGGGTGTCATAGTGGACCACAAAGGAAATGAGTCAACAGTGTAACACTGTTGCAAAAAAAGCAGATGCCCTTCTGGGACATCTTAGCAGGAGTGTTGTAAGCAAGACAGAAGAAGTAATTCTTCCGCTCTACTCTGTGCTGATTAGGCTTCAACCCGGGCACCACATTTAAGGAAAGATGTGGACAAATTGGAGTGAGTCCAGAGAAGAGTGGGGAAAAAATGATTAAAGGTCTAGAAAACATGACCTATGAGGGAAGATTGAAAAAATTGGGTTTATTTAGTCTGGAAAAGAGAAGACTGAGAGGGGACATAAGTTTTCAAGTGCATAAAAGGTTGTTATAAGGAGGAGGGAGAAGAATTCTTTTTCTTAACCTCTGAGGATAGGACAAGAAACAATGGGTTTAAATTGCAGCAAGGAAGGATCAAGTAGGACATTAAGAAAAACTTCCTGTGAGGGTGGTTAAGCACTTGAATAAATTGCCTAGGGAGGTTGTAGAATCTCCATTACTGGGGATTTTTAAGAGCAGGTTGAACAAACACATGTCAGGCATGGTTTAGATAATATTTAGTCCTGCCACAAGTGCAGGGGACTGGATTAGATGACCCCTCTCAGTCTCTCCCAGTCCTATGATTCTATAAAGATGGGAAGAGCACAAAGGTGGCGCTTCCCATTGTCCCTCTGGGCTGCAAGTTCTGGAGCCTAGCTCAAGGGAGAGTGGCCACATGACTAAACAACATTTGGACTACACAGGCTGGTGGGTAGGTGTAGCACAACTCACCAGCTGCTAACATGACTTGTAGCCTGTAGCTACATTCCCACTGCATTGCTAGCTTAAGTGTCAGCAGCACTCAAGCTTCAGTCCACTCCCCACCACCCCACTGGACCAGCTAGTTCTCATTTAAAGCATCACTTTACCTGAGCTAGAGATTTTTGTGTGTAGATAGGAGTCAGGTTCAGGGTAACATCAAGTTATACCTTGAGCTAACAAGGCAGTAAATACAAGCCCTCAGTAAGAAGATACAAATTATATGAATAACATTAACTCTTTCTCTGTTAATAGAAATTCAGGGACAGATGAATTACTGGAACTACTGTACCATTTAGTTACATGCAGAGAAGAATGTATCTTTCATCATTTTTGAAGAATCCATCTTGACAGTGAAATTGGTCCTTAAAATAAACTGTTCACAGGACATGTTGTATCACTGTTGTCGTTCCCTTCGCTAAACGTTATCAGCTGAGGTCTACAGTAATTCTGTCTGTTGCTTCATCTCAGAATAACATTTTCAGATATGCCTGAAGCGTACGGGCTGAAATGCCTTCAGCTGACTTTCCTTTCCTGCTTTCTGCAAGCAGAACTAATGGATTGCTCTTTCTGAATACATACAGCACTTGGCAGAATGAACCAGTACTGAGTGGGGACTTGCAGCACCCACATACCTCAGGATTGTGGAATTAAAAAAAATGTAGGATAGTAGGTCAGAATGTCAACTCTCACGATGATTGAGAGGTCAAATTGTTTCATAGTTACAGATGTAATCAATGACCGGCAACATTGGCAGAAGTTGTAGACTTTCATTATCTGTTTATATAACTGAGCATAACTGGACATCTTGGGCCAGATCCTCAGCTGGTGTCAATGAAGCTGTGCCAATACAGTTTAATGGATCTGACCATTAGTTTTTTTGGGTTTTTTTAGTTGTAGCTGCCCCATTGATGGTCTGGAAAGCTAAGGATTCTACTAAGGCTGCTCTAAACTATGCCAGGGACCAGGACAGCATAGAACCGGGACCCACAAATATTGCCTTACAGCCCCCTCCCCACAGTGGTATCCAGCATGTATTGGCCTGATCAAAAGCCCCTCAATGTCAATGGGAACGTTTGGATCAATGGGGTTTGGATCACCCCAGCTGAGCACAGCTAAGAAGGTGGGCCTACATCAGTGTATTTACATTCATTTCATTCGCTTTCATGTTGGTACTGCAGTTTGTACTATTTTTATTTTATTTTATTTTATTTTTTACTTGTAAAAATCTGCTAGGTGCCCCTCTGGTGACTCTTTTCCTCTCCCTGTTGCAGGTTACTGCCAGGGAAATGGGTACCGCGTGGGGTTTGGCCAGTGTTCAGGAAAAGTGCTTCCAGCCATCTCTGCTCCGTGATTACCTGCACAAGGTGACTTTCCAGGAAGGGAAGAAGCCTAGCCACGTTCCTGATGTAACCATTCTCTGATATAAAGAAATTAAAATCCGTGTGCACGCATTCAGTTTTCAAATCAGTATTTTTGATATAAATGATTGGAGTTTCCCGAGTATATTAACTGTTATCAATAAATATCTTAATGATGCAGTTGCCTTCCATGTTGTCGTCGTCTTATGACTGTAATATTGTCCTGATTAAGTCCCCATAGATGTAAGTAGAGTCCTCATACACAGTCCATTAGTAGTGGGCATTCTGAGCTGGGGCACCCTGATTTTCTCCAAGTACCTTGACAGATGTAAACACCAATGAGTCAGAGGAGGAGCTTTGCACAGTACCAGACGAGTAGATGGATTATATTAGCAAAGAAAAATGTAGACCGAACGTTTTAAACCATGAATGGGGTGGGTTCTTGTAGAATAACCTTCTATGGGAAGTGGGGGACACCTTACTGTTGAGACACTTAAAAGCACTACAGCAAGCTAGGAAAATAAGGGAATCTTTGCATCAGTCTTCACCACAGAGAATAATTGGGAGATACCTGCCCCAGAGTTACTCTTGCAGGCAATACAGGGGAGAGAGTACTAGGGACTGAGGTGTTGCCTAGATTGATAGCTTGAATGCCAAAGAGTCACCAGGATGGGATGGTAAATTCTTTCAGAGTTCCTGGATTAAAGAATTAAATGGAAGAACTGCTGGCAGAAATACAGGGAGAGATTCTCCCCGCCTCTACACCTTATACACTGCTCTAGCACTGAGTAGGAGCTGCACAGCTGTCCCAGGAGAGAATCCCTCTGGTGCAGGAGGAATGCAGAGTACCCTGGTGTAGGAGATGAGCTGGGAGCAGTAGGGTATGTGTCCATAGTGTACACTGCCATGGACACTGGGCTGCAGAGCAGTTCACAGGCAGCCTTCATGAGGCTGCCATAAATGAAAACTGCCCCCAGGGCTGCTCCCAAAATCCAGACATAAAAGAGATCTCGGGCTGCACGTCCCAGAAGCTCAGCACAGAATCAGACCCACATGATTTACCATTTAAATCAGCAGTTCTAGTAGAAACCTAGAGCTCAGCCAGTGTCATGCTGATGATTTTTTTAATTGCTAAGGTTGATCCTAGGAATTACAGACCAATACGCTTTGCTTCAGGTGCAGGTAAATTAGCTGAAAAACAATTACAGCTCGGTTTAAAATCCTTAACTGAGTCTGAAGGAATATGGCAATGAACCATCCCAGCTTCTGTACTGGAAAAATATGCCTCTCTAAGCTGCTGGAATTCTTTATGGAAGTCAGCAGTAGAGAACTTAAAACTTTTCAAACCCTCTTTGTTCAAGTCCCTGACATGAGGCTCTTCAGGAATGTGAGGCATGATTGGGCTGAGAGAGAATGGTTTGTCCTGGGTCAGAAGCTGGTTGAGGGGGAGAACAGATCTGTAATAAATGGTCTGGTTTCAGTAGAGGAGGTGTATAGCTGGGTGCCCTGAAAATACACTATAGATCAGCGTCGGCAACCTTTCAGAAGTGGTGTGCCGAGTCTTCATTTATTCACTCTGATGTAAGTTTTCGTGTGCCAGTAATGCATGTTAACGTTTTTAGAAGGTCTCTTTCTATAAGTCTGTAATATATAACTAAACTATTGTTGTATGTAAAGGAAATAAGGTTTTTAAAGTGTTTAAGAAGCTTCATTTAAAAATAAATTAAAATGCAGAGCACCCCGAACTGGTGGCCAGGACCTGGGCAGTGTGAGTGCTACTGAAAATCAGCTCATGTGCCACCTTCGGCGCACGTGCCATAAATTGCCTACCCCTGCTATAGATATATTCTAGATCTGGGAAAGGTCAACAGTGAGGTGACAAAGTTTGCGTGTGACACTTGTGTCCCTGTCCTCTCTGCGGGATGTGAGCTGATAGATCAGTTAAAGCCAGAGCTAACTGACTGTAGACTCGGTAGTAATGTTCACTGTGTTGCTGTGCAGATTTGAGAAAGTGGAGTTTCTGTCAGAGACCTCCTGCTCCTATTTCCTCTCCAGCCTTATAGAGGGCTTCCATAGGGTAAAGAAGAAGGAGAGAATGACATGCAAAGAGCAATCTCCAGCTACAGCAGGGTCCATCCACAGGTGAAGCTCACTCTCTGCTGGAAGTTGGAGGGTCTTAGACAATTGTCAGGACATCAAAAGGCAATGCCTCAATTCGTATGGAAAAGTCCACAGGCTCATTAAAGCCCATAAGTGGGGAAGGTCTCAGTTTTAGTCTCATGCTGTGTTACATGAGAGAGGTTGCCTTTTACCATGAGTGTTTCCTTGCAGTTCAGCCTATGCTCAGGGCTGTGCTCCAGTTTTCTCGAGTGTAGGGGTAATACCAACTGAATGTAAGAACAGCCATACTGGGTCAGACCAATGGTCCATCTAGCCCACTTCCTATCTTCTGCCAGTGGCCAGTGCCAGATGTGTTAGAGGGAATGAACAGAACTGGGCAATTTCAAGTGATCCATCCCCTATCATCCAGTCCCAGCTTCTGGCAGTCAGCAATTTAAGGACACCCAGAGCATGTGGTTGCATCTCTGGCCATCTTGGCTAATAGCTGTTGATGAACTTATTCAGTATGACTGCATCTAACTCTTTTTTAAAAAAGTTATATTTTGGGGCCTTCACAACATCCCCTGGCAATAAGTTCCACAGGTTGACCATGTGTTGGGTGAAGTACTCCCCTTCGTTTGTTTTAAACCTGCTGCCTATGAATTTCATTGAGTTGACTCCTGGTTCTTGCGTTGTGTGAAGGGGTTGATAACACTTCCCTGTTCACTTTCTGAATTGTGCTTTGTGACAGCAAAGTACATCCAGAAAACACCCTCCATTTCATCTACATTGTGCTTAGGAATGTTGTCCTTGTTATCCTGCTCTCCAGGGTTCTCCAAACAATGGCTCATTGTACCCCCAGTAGCTGCAATGGTGAGAAGCTGATGAAGGGCTCCATCTTGTACGGTGCGGAGTGCTCCTGTGAGATGCCCAGGTTCAGACTGAAATCTGAGGTTGATGCTGGAAATACTGACAGGATGTACCCGCACCACAGGTGCGACCTCCTGTTTTCTTCTGCTTGGGCTGTGGTTGTCGCCACACCCCACTGAGAGGCGAATCTTCTCCCCAGTGCCCAGCCTGAATAACTCGGTGGGACACCAAGGAACTTTGCAGCAGGGGGCTGAAGAGCTGCTCTGAAGAGGTGACACCAAGCCCATCTCCACTCCCAACCTCATGCCCATGGTGCGCTCCTGGAAGCTCAGTTCGTGAACAGAGGAAATTGCTCCCAGTGCTTCCTTAAGGACACCTAGCAACCTGCTTTCCTTAATAATCACCATCAACAAACACAGGGTCCAGTATTACCAATTCAGATAGTCTTGGTTAACCTCTCCTGGACAGCTGAGTGCCTTGCAGTCATTACAGAATTATCCTACCAACTCCTGGGCTGTTACATATACAGAACTGAGGAACAGAGAGCGCATGACTGGCTCAAGATCACGCAAAGAGTTGATTCAGAGTGGGGAATAACACACAGATCTCCTGAGCTCTGGTCCCATGTCTCAAACACAACTTCCTCTCTGTTCTAGTGCTGGAATCCATCTCTTCTGCAGTCCCATGCAATTAGTTCTTTACCAAGTATGGCTGAAATCCTGACCCCACTAAGTCAATGGAACCAGCATTTCACCCTATTATGTTAAACATTTGCTTAAAAGGTGGAGAATGTTTCATTGGCCTAAGAGCATTACTGTTGTATGGACACCATGATGCTATGGTCTCACTGGAGACAAAAAGGAGGAGTTTCTTGTATGCTGAAGGAAAAGGTATTTTCTGAAAAGGCAGGGTAAAATCTGTATTGACAACAGCTGCTGATGGCCAGCCAGCCTGGCATGTTGTTGTTAATGGGCTCTGATCTTGATGTACACATACTAATTACAGTGTTCATTCAGGTAGTGGCATAGCTGCAATGGTCTCGGAAGACAGATGTGCTTATTGGAAACCTATAAATCTTTTGTGTTGTGTTCTTATTTCTTGCAGAACTAAAGGCAGCCACCATTCCCAGGAGCTGAACTTCTTTTTAAAAGAGAAATCTCATCCGTGCAGTTGTCCCCAGCATGACAAATGGAAACTGCGCTTTCTGCTTAAGTAGCGAGAGAGAGAGAGGGAGCTGCAGGAAAGGTTAAGTGACAGTGTATGGAGTCTGGTGTGTGAATGTTTTAAACTGCTCCATTCTGTTGGTATCAGCCCTCAAGACCTGAACACTCCCTGAAGTTTGAAAGGTTCTGTGAATGGAATATATGTAGGATCCAGGTCCTGCTCTTAGCATAGCCCTTATGGAAAACCAGCAGTACTGTCATGTATGACTTCTCCACTGGAGGGAGGAGGATGGCTTCAGATGTACAAGGTGAAATCCTTGTCCCATTGATGTCAAAGACAAAACTCCCACTGATTTCACTGGGGACGGAATTTCACCCACTGTATATAAAGGATGCATTTTTTAAAAATGTTCACTATTCAGGCTTGCATCCAGTACCATCTGAGCAAGGCTCCATTGACCACATGGGGCCAGATTCTGATCTCATCTACACAAGTGTAAAAATGGAGTAACATCCATGTAAATAAGATGACCTGCCAAAAGTAACCGCAAGTAGGGGTAACGGAACAGTCAGGGTCGTTGTCAGTCAAGTAAATGTCAATAAGGAAGTAAAACAATTAGTGCTTGCATTTTTGAATTATTTTCTGCCATATAAGGGGAATATTAATTGTTTTGTGCAACATAAGCCATATGATAACCCAAATAAGGTATGAATTATGACTTAATAGAATATGCTAATTTGTGGTTTTAAGCAATATAAGCATTGATGTGATTTTGTCCGGGAGAGCAGCTTAACCCTTGCATGGGGACACGCTGTCTCTCCACATATGCATATGTGTATTCTGATATATCAAATAAAGGTACCTCAGGCTGCCTAATCTAATCAAAGAGGTGGTGATCTTTTCCCCGACACTGGTAATTGAGCTTAGAGGAATTCATGCTGGTACCCCATCTTTTGGTCGCTAAGGTTCAGAACGGGGAATTATACCATGACAAGCATTATTAAGAAAGAGAGGCTTTATTTCTGTCGAGCTGTTTCATTGCATGCCCACAAGTTCGTATTATTGCTAGGAGAGCCTGGTCCAGTGGAAAAGAGACTCAGGAATCCTGGGCTGCCCAGTCACCTGCTCTGTCACCTTGGACAATTTACTTCACCACTCTGCTCCTCTTCCCACCCTTTGTCTGTCTTGTCTATATAGATGGTAAATCACTTACTGTGCATGCGTGCAAGGGCCTAGCACAGTGGAGCCCTGATTTTGGTTGGGGTTTCCAGGTGCTACTAGTACAACTAAATACAAATAGTTTAAAAATCACTAGAGAGCTTTTTAAATGAAAGGAATAGTGCATTACACAAAGGCATTGGAATGTCCTGGTATAAATCGATGGCACATGCTGGTCTTGACTGTGTCCAGTTTTGCTTTACTCATCTCATAAAGCAGTGTTTCCCAAACCTGGGATGCCGCTTGTGTAGGTAAAGCCCCTGGCCTAGCACCAGTGTGTAAACTTATACAAACAATGATTAGAAGGTTTTATTTCCAAAGTTCTATCCCCCACTCCAGTGACTCAATGGTTTGGCCCCCCCAACCAAAGGATTTCCCTTTACCTGCAAAAGCTTTCCCTGGAATTAGGTTCCTTAAACATTAAAAGGGTCTCAGCAAACCGCAGTCTTCTACTCTCATGGGTTCCTTAGCCTAACCCAACAGAAGTCTATTTCTCCAGGCTTTGCTCAGATCCCCAGCTTACAGGAGAAGACAGACAAAATAATAAAAATAAAATCAAAATGGAGCTTCCACATCCTCTTCTCTCCAGCAGCTCCACTCTTGTGGGCTTGCAAACAAGCACAGAGAGGAATTATAACTCCAAGGGGAGCAAATGCTCCCTGAGAATCCTTTATCTTTTCCTGGATCCCTAGAAGCCCAGAAATGTGTCCTTTATTCTCTGGCAAAACACCTGGCTGTTCTTATTTATTAGGTGTAAGAGGTGAGGGAAAAGAGAGAGAGAAAATGCATTGTGGACCAGTGAGGAAAAGATGTAAAGGAAATATGCATCAGGAAGGTAAATCAAGTCTTATTTCCTACCCTGAGCTGCTTTCTGCTTCACAGTCAAGCTTTTAGAACTTGATGAGGTCTATGCTTCCAGGCCACGCATGCTCGTGGTTGTCAAGCTCATGACAGAACTCTGATGTGCATATTGTCAGTTCATACAATTAAAGGTTTGAAAGGTTAAGTATGGATTTCTGCTGAATCCATGAGCATAGAAGCACGTAAATCATTGCTGAACCCTGGAGAAATAAGTTAGATTTGCTTTCTTTGTTTGCTTATATATGTCAATGTCTCTCTTTCCAGGGCTCACCCTGCAAACACCTCCATAAAACACATGCACATAGCTCATAATGCCTTAATTAGCCGAGCCCGCAATGTCTGATCATAAATGGTTTTCAATAATTGTTCAGAGTAGAATTAGTGACCTCATTAAATGGAACTTCAGGAGAAATTGGTAGATCAAATTTACATTGACCCTGGCTTTCAATTCCAAACCAGAAGTATATATGTTAGGTTAAACTAATTGTTCTGTTCAGGATGTTAGCTGCATTACTGCTTGGTGGGAAGGAAGAATATACTTTGTAGTTTCACCAAGAAATACATAATGGTTTAAAATTGACCTATGTATTTAGACGTATCAGACATCACCTAAGAGTGCTCATGCTGGGCTCTGGGCTGGCCTACCATTACTTTAAAATACAGATTGGATATAATCCATGCATACCACTCAGCCACTCCTCCTTTCGAGGGACATCACTCATTTTAGTCTGAGTTCAACACACATTTGGTTTCCTGTCAACTTTTAATGCTGAAATGTATTTACATCAGAAACAAAGAACTATAAAGGTGCCACTCTAGGAAGAGTTACTTAGGCGAAAGGAATGAGCCTCTCCGCATTTTAAGTTTCCTGCTTGGATCATTTTTGATCTATCTCATATCCAATAAATTTAACTTCGCCCTTTAACAAAAACTGGAGTTCTTCAAATCCCAATAACCAACAATACCTTAGTGCTACTCCCTGCTATCTGGTCCCTAGCCTTCTTTGAAGGCCCAAAAACCAGACTGACAGCTTGGGGAAATGGACTGCTCTGGTAATCTACAGAAGAGACAGCTCTCCTCCCCATTATTTTAGCTTAAATCTTACATGACAACTGATGCTAGTTTAGGAATACATGTGTGAACATGCTTTTTCAAATACCTCTGTACATATCCAAGTAGCACCATGCAATTAATTGATGAATAACCTCTCTGGATATACCCAGCCACAAGCTGATGCTTATTGATTAAAACAGAGCTGCATTTTGCCATTCTGATGTTGCCTAAGATCACATGGCTTCCTTAGAAAGGAGATGATGAAGTATGCTGTCATGACTTGTTCCATTCCAACTGTCCCCAGTCAACCAGATGCTCGATTTTCAATTGTCAGCAAATTTGGGGAGTGGGAACGGAGTCCTCTTCCTTCTATGTCTGCCTCTGTTATGCACTTCATATTAATTGATTTGCAGTATAAGTAAAATGCCTTGCCAAGAACAAACAATATGAGCTTGTCCTCTAGTATATTATGCGAGCTCAGTGGGAGCTGGGCTCCTAAATCCCTTTGAGGACCTGGCCATGCTGTTTATAGGAGAAACACATTCACAGCCGATGGTGGTGCTCAGCTGATGGTGTCAGGAGCTGTAACAGAGCAGAGGAGCAAAATCTAGAGGGAGCAGAGAGAAGCAGTTGGGAGCATGGCTTCAAAATAGAGAGACTATAGCCAAAATAACCCCCCAATTTCCAGCCCAGGACTCCAGAGTGGTACCATCCTGCTCTGGTCCAAACCCCAGCCAGTTCTCCTCCCCCTCAATGTGGAGAGGAATATGCAATAGCCTCTCTGAGCTAAAATTCCCAAGCACTTCACTCCAAACTCATTGGTTTAGATAAATGTATTTTATGTTTTAATTAACTACAGAGGATAGATTTTAAGTGATTATAAGTGATAGCAAACAGATCAAAGCAGATTACCTAACAAATAAACAAAAATGCAAGTTAAGCTTAATATACTAGATAGATAGGGTAAGAATCTGCTATTCATATCCAGACTGATGGTACAGGCAGACTTGTAGATTCTTAAGGCACAAGCTACATTTGCTTTGCAGCTTGGAATCCCCAGGTCTTTCATACACAGACTAGAAATCCCTTGAGCCTGGGTCCAGCAGTTCCCCCAGTTCAGGCTTTGTTCCTCAGGTGTTTCCAGGCATCTTCTTCTGTGGGGAGTAAAGAACAACAGATAATGTCAGTCCCTACCTTGTATGGCTTTAGCATATGGTAGGAACCCTTTGTTTCAAAACTTGATTCCCAGACTGGTTTGTGGAAAAATATTGACATCCCAAGATGGAGTCCAGAATCAGGTGGCCTGGTCACATGTCCTTGTAGAGTCATGGCAGCTATTACTCACAGGCTGTCTGGAATGTTCACAGGAAGATTAAGTTCTTCCAGGATCCGTTGTCTTTGCTGATGGGCTGTCAGCACTGTCTGGCTTCTTCATTGTTGTACTGGTCCTATCACCCAGAGTAAGTACAATTGAAATACAGATACATAGTCAATATTCCTAACTTTTTAGATACAAAAATGATACCTGCATACAAATAGGATAATCATATTCAGCAAATCATAACTTTTCCAATGACACTTCACATGACCTGTCTTGCATAAAATACATCATAAATGTGCTATAATCATATCATATAATAATATCACTATGAAGAATATGGGGTGCAGTGTCACACTCATCCCATCAGTTTGGACTCTGGGGTGGAAGGGATAATAATCCCTGACAAGGAGAAACTGGATCTCTCTTTCTGGCTGTTTGGACTCTCACAGGGCTGGAGCTATGTAACAGAAGCAGAGATTCCCAGGGTCAACCTGGGTTAACCCCAAAAGACATTGAGTGCAGAGAGATTCCTACTGTATGGGGGAGGGTAGCTCAGTGGTTTGAGCATTGGCCTTCTAAACCCAGGGTTGTGAGTTCAATCCTTGAGGGGGCCATTTAGAGATTTGGGGCAAAAATCTGTCTGGGGATTGATCCTACTTTGAGCAGGGGGTTGGACTAGATGGCCACCTAAGTTTCCTTCCAACTTTGATTAAAAACAAAAAGCTCTGTCACCTTTCAGAACCACAAACTATAATTCATATGTGGATATATGTTTATCTGCTGTAACCTGTAAATAACTCTCTTTACTTTATCCTAGTTGTTAAAGCCTTAGTTAGTTTACTATAGGATTGGCTACAGGCATTGTCTGTGAGGTGAAATGTGACGTTCAAATTGACCTGGGGTAAGTGACTGGTCTCTTGGGTCTGGAAGCAACCTGAACCTGTTATGTTCTTTGGTGTAATATAGCAACCAACTATCACTAATTCCAGCTTGCCTGGGTGGCAAGATAGATAGACTGGGATGCCCAAGAGGACTGTGTGACTCCATAGTAAGACTGTTACAGTGATCCAGAAATTCACATTTGTTCCCGGGTTGGTGAAATCTAATTATTGAACACACCACCAGTTTGGGGAGTCTGCCCTGCTGTTTCGACAGTCTGCCCTGAGGTCGGCATCACAGTTGTGAACCACTCCAGACTGAGTGGCAGAAAAATAAATGATTAATTTAAATTCCAAAGTGTGTGTGACCAGGATCTCCATACCAGAGAGAACTCTGCAGAAATCAGCTGAAATGGGGCTTTTCGTATAGGTAGCCAGCTTGATTTTGATTCAATGCATTTCTAAATCAGGAGTGAATTGAATTCGTCAGTGAAATTATGCCAGTGTAAAACTGATGTAGGTGATGTCAGAATTGGCCTACTGCCTTCAAGGAAGCAGGACAGAGCTGTGAAAAGGTGTGTGAGGTTTAATCTATGTGCGATCAGCTCGAGCGCAAAGCTGTAGGGGCAGCTGATCCTTCCGAGACAATGGGGCTAAGCCCCACCAGTCACATCACATCCATGTAGCGTGGCTGATGTATTTCAGGGTGCAGTACAGCCTGCTGCCACTGGAGAGCTCCTGGTGGACCTGCTCCTGCTGCTGGAAGCTGTGCTACAACTGATCGATGACATATGGACTGCAGGCAGCAGAGGGAGGCGGCCAGAGCCAGAAATATAGGCTTCTGTGTAGCTATTTCAGTTCTGCTCCACAAAGGCAAAGTAGAGGGTTACCTAGGACTGGAAGGGCCCTCCTGGGCCATTGACTCCAGTCCCGCAACCCCGTCAGATAATCCTGCTCATAAACTTATCAGTCTCTTAAAACTAAAGCTAGGACTGTCTTGCAAGTTCACTGGTGCCCTCTACCCCTCTTGCAGCCCCACCATTTTCAATGGGTACCAGAGGCCACTAAACAGATTGAATACATAGTCCTGGCTCTGCAGCGTTTGCAAAGTCTATTTACCGTGTTCATGTTAACACTCTGACCAATGTGAGATGCAACTGGACAGCTCCTCTCCTCCCCTTGCATCTATGTCATATGTAATACAGGTAGCCAGATGCTTCGATGCCACCTGCTTCATCTCCCTTTGTCAGGACGATAGAGACTTCAACCTATGCAGACCACAATGTGCAGGAACCAAGACACTCCTAAGGCATCTGGGTGGCTGGAGCAGAAGCACATAGTCTTCTCACCAAGGCTTGCAACTCCTGCACTAGCCTTGCTCTTTGGCCTCAAGCAGTGGGAGACCGAGTTACCCTCTCAGATCCACAGTGAGGGTACGTCTACACTGCACGATTATTTCGAATTAGCTTAAACCGATATTACAAAACAGATCTAATAAAATCGGTTTAGCGCGTCCACAGTGGGATCCTGAAATCGATTGTTTGCATCCATGGTCCAAAGCTACCATCGATTTCAGGAGCGGTGCACTGTGGGTAGCTGTTCCTCAGCTATCCC
>NC_133777.1:70075854-70186444 GCF_003597395.2 Chelonoidis abingdonii | reverse complement strand
TGGGAGGAGTTCCGAAATTGATTTAAGGAGCCGTTTAACTCGATATTAATGACGACGTCATGTGAACGGATACAGCGTTAAATCGGTATATCGGCCATTAAACCGATTTAAAGTCGCAGTGTAGACCTGGCCTGAGTCAGCAGGAATGACATTTCTGGCTGTGCTGCTGTTGCAGTTTTCTAGCAGGCATTGTGCACATCCCTCTGTTTCTTTCAGGACAAGCTGTAAGCTAGCATTGGACAAGGTCTTGGTTCTGTAAATTCAGGGTTAATTATTTCTCTCATAAATGCATTTAGAGTGACTCAGGTTGTTCACTCTGTAGTGCTGAGCTAAAGATCAGAGCTTGAGCCTGTTAGGAGAACTCAGAAAATTCATACCTGTTTCCTGCTAGAATATGGTTATAAATCTTACTGTTTTTTCTCTTTTGAGAGTCTTTGTTACAAGCTCAGCCACATTTCTGGCTCCAGTTCCCTGCAGATTCACTGCTGGAATAAGCAAGTATAATTCCATTGGCTCTTTCGGAATAGGGTTTATTTACAACAGGAAAGAATTTAGCCATGTGTCACCAAGCTGCAAGAAAGTACTTTCAAAGGGTTTCCTCTCCTGGGTGAAAATACCATGAAATACTGTTGATGGGCAGGTCGCATGCAGCACATACCAGCCCAAGCTGATGTGTTTCAGTGGATTTTAAATGTGCATCAACATTTTCCCCAAAAAATGTTCCTTGTTTTCAAACATTACTCAATACAAATTCAGTCCAAAGTAAACAATTGCAGAGGCTTACGCATCTATACCATAGTGCCTCAGAATAATCATTAGGACAGGCTACATTACATAGTGCCCTGCGAGCCAAGGGTTAACCTCAGCATCCCTCTTACACAGCTGATCAGGGAAGGGACATCAGAATTGCTGTCTGGCGAAGGCTGGCCTCCAAACTTAGAGGTCATAGGACCTCTTGGGACAGAATTAGCTCCCTCATGATTTCCACCTAGGGTCTACAGGGAACAGTGCTACAGAGAGCGGCCATACCCCTGCTCTAACTCCAATCCCTTCACTGCTTCTTGTGTGTGAACCCCTCTATTGTGCTCGAATGACTCCTGACTCCAGCGTAGGGAGGAGGAGCTCTGTCTACAGCTGCTGCCTTCCATGACTCTTTATGCAGGAACACTTCAGCCCATACTTATGAACACTTAGAGCCCAGTATCTGTGAGATCTCTTCTATGTAGCTGGTGAACAGGCCATCTGGAAGTGGTTGTATAAAATGATGATCGAACCCCGTCACTGCTGTCATTTGAGAAAGGCAGGTAGGTTTAGAAATGCCAGAGGTTCCACAGCTCACAAATGTATTCTTTTATTCAATTACTCTTGCATGTTGAAATGTTAAAGGCCCACCATTGGAATGGGTTTCCTGATCTTCTCTCCTTGTTAAGCCTGTGAAGCCAGACCATTGTGCAAACATTAATTTTTTTTTACCCAAAGCTTTCAGAACTTCACACATGGTGGGATCATTTCAGAGGCAAAGATTTATAGTTGCCTGTTATGTGCTGTGAACCTCCTGTTTCTTTTACAGTTATTAAAGAGCAGTGACAGATTTACTCAGGGAATTCTAGAAGTCCTGCTGCCATAATCCTGCTAGTGTAAAACAAAGTGGTCATAGCTTCAGGTTTCATTGGTGCCGAATAGATTTTGCTAAATGAAACTAATGGAACAAAAAAGAATCTCTTTGTACCATGAAATTATTTTAGATGATACATTAACTGAGTTTGCACCTGCCTAGAATCCTTGTCCACATACCTCCCCCCCTTATGCAATAGGGTTAAAATTGCAAAGGATTAGGGTACAAAGGGCCAGATCTTCAAAGGTTGATGCAGCAGTTGCACCAGGACAAGCACGTGCATGCAACTGGCGACTTGTTAGTGCAGACAAGGTGCTTACATGGATGAGCTACATGCACAACGGTGGATTTTTGCAGGGGCAGCAAGAACAACTGTGCCCCAGTTCACCCCAGCTTTGAAAATCTGGCCCACAAAATACCATGTCTCTTGGAAATTGCCCCCATAATTCTACCATGGGGACACCTCTCGGTAAGGGCTAGATTATCACAGCTCTTACTCACAAGTACAGAGGCTACAGGGGAATTAGTTCCTTCTGACTCCCCTGGCTTGGCCCTGCTCAGATTGTGACTCCAGAGTGGTGAGGAGAGCACTGGCTACTTGTCTGACACACTGGGCTGTGAGCAAGCTGGAAGAGAAGGATGTAGACAACTGTGGGGACATTTGTCAGCCACAGTAGTTGTGGGAAGTGAAGCTGCTCCATGAAAGGTGTGAAGTAACCTACTCTTCTCTTGGACCAAAGCGGCAGGGAATTGTGACTGAGTCTCTGGTCTACTTGCCACCTCTTACTCAAGGTAGAGGATAAAGTTACAATCTAGTCCTGTATAGCCCAATGAACAATTCAGACAGTAGAGACCAGCAGAATGGATTGTGAAGACCAGGAGAGACCCAGAACGGCCTTATTTTTAAAAGACAACAAAAACAAAGTTCTGTGTTGAGGCCATTTATTGTATTAGATAAAACACATTCACTACAAGATGATTAGGTTTTCTGATTGTAAGTAGAGAATAATTATTTAAAATACAATGAAGTAGCCGAGGCACTTGTTACATGCAGTTTAAATTATTATCTATGCTCAACACTGCAGCTGTTTCTAACACAAAACTTCCATTGATTTCAAGGGAAGTTACGTGATGTTGGGATTGCAGGATCAGGATTGTGTGTGCAGTAATGTGTGCTGATTAAAGGACAGGAGAGAAAATGCCAAGTGGACACTCAGGAGGCAAGAAATAAGGAGTGGTTTTGCTTTTGGCACAGAAGTTCATATTGCCTTTTACTGATAGCCCCAAAGAAAACTGAGGGGTTATGCGAGTGAGGTGGCAGCAATCAGGTCTTGTTTGCATGATCAATGACGAAAGGAAATAGCCATGTGTAGATATGAACTTCAAATGGAAAGGTCTTGGATGACTGGGTAGATGCTTATGGAAATCCCAATAAGCATGAGGAATTCTCCTTTTACCAACAGAAGGATGAATCAAGGGAGGTTACAACTGAAACAGAAATGCATTATTAGTAGAAAACAGACATATCCATAAGTAGTTTCCCTTGTATTGAATTGCCCAACAGCAACTCTAAGGTGGTTACATGTTTTGTTGGATTGGGGTCCTATTGGTGACCCTACAGTAAGCCGAAGTGTCATGGGTGCAGATAAACATTCACCAGTGTGTTCACGCTGAAAATGGCTATCACAAGCCTCATTTGCACTGTCGATTGGCCGAGCACTTATGCGCACAGATAACCTGCAAACAAAAAAGTGACTCTGGCCAATGAAGGGACTGATTCTGTTCCCCTTACTCATGTTGGACTCTGCAATAAACTCAGTGTAAAATACTATTCAACATGACTAAGGCTGACAGAATTGAGCCCCCCAGTCAGGGAGCAGAAACAATACCATGTAACCTAGGCAATAATTCATATAGTGTAAAGAGATACTCACAGTGCCATAGATAGGAACAAAATAGACGACCATTTGTTTGCACACATTATGTTTAATAATGTTCACTTTGTAAAAATCCGCAACCAGTTTGAGGGTAACTAGCCAGCAGAAACAAGAGCTAAACTTGTCAGCTAAATTAGTGGCAATGGGTAATTCAACCAGGTCAGGTAGCTGGATAGAGAGCTGCACTATCCAGGTAGGTCCTAGCATTTATAGTAAACTCCTTTCTCCCAGATGAACACCGGAAATGAAATGAGGGTGAAATTCATGCCAGTGCAGAAGTTCTACACAATGCTCTCCACACCTCTTACAGCCAGATTTGGATACCCTTAATCATGTGGAATAGCATCTTACTCCACAAAGAATCTCTCTGAAACCAATGGGATGATTAATGGAGCAAAGTGCTAACAACCAGGACTAAGAACAGCAGAATCTGGTCCTTAAGGCAGGCACTAAATGGTGCAGAGCACCTTATGGGGTTCCTCTGAAATGGGGGGAATTTAACCTACCCTATAATGAGTCTCAACCACTCCCTTTATTCCAACTTCACAAGTAATAACAATACATTAATACTTTGTATCTATATGCAGTGCTGCTTATTTATGGATCTCCAAGTGCTCTGCTGATCTTGATTAAGCTTCAGAGCACAATGGGAGGCAGGCAAATATTATTGTGGTTTAGTTTACGGATGAGTAGAGTGAGGCGTAGAGAAATGAAGTAACTAGTCTGGTCATGTAACAAATCTGCGACAGAACTGAGAATTGAAACCAAGGAATCTTGATTCCTAATTCCTTGCTCCAATCATTGGATATCCCCTCCTATACAACGCACCCTACCACATGGAGGCAACCTTATCGGGGAAAGACACCTGGCAGCATGGTAACGGAGTTGGAAATATAAGGGGCAAATAGCTAAATACCCCCCTCTGTGTGTGAGTAGCTGGATACCTCCAAGTTTGGTGGAAACTAGTTCCTCATGGATGCACCCATGACAGCTCTAGTTGAAACCTAGCATCTGCAACAAGACTCCTGTAGGGTAAACTCCTTATTACTCCAGTAGTTCCTTGGACTCCCTTGAGCAAGACCTGTAGTCACTGCAGGAAGGCGGCTGTGGGTGAATTTTTGCAACAGAGACAAGACTGAAAGTCTTCAGGGAATAAAGAACCTAGGATTTATTTTTCAGAGGGAATTCCTTTCCCTACAAACCTCAAAGTTGCACAATATAGTCTGGGTGCTCTTTGAATCCCTTTCTCCTCCTTATCTGCAATAATTAGTGAATGGTTAAGGGGGGGGAAATAGGGAAGATATTTATATTACAATTTTGTGAAAATTTCTTCTATTAAAGGTACTTAATTTCGCCACAGCAGAATGCATGTTATAAGTTGTTGCTAAATACTCTTCTTTCTTACTGACCAGTAGAAAAATATAACCCCCATCTTATCTAGAGTAGCTAGTTCTGAGTTACGTCTCATCTTCTCTTACCTTTGTTCCTTTAATCTTGTGCAACCCAGGTGGGTAGGAGCAAGGCTGACTCTTAACAACTGTCAATAAAAGAGGAGAGCAATTGTACATCTGCTCATTTGAAAATCATCACAAGTTTTGTGTATTTCCTAATCCTGACCCTTGGAAGTACATTTCCACAATACTGCAGGGGAAAGTGTGTGCCTAGAACTCAGTTAGCCAAGAATAAGTTTGTGCACACCTCTACTCCACCGTATGTGCCTTTTTAGTACTTACATTCACTGCCATCCCAGGGGCAGAAAGTCCCAGGAGACTTTGCACACCAATAAGGTGTGGCATTTTTCATAGCCTTAGACTTTGCGCACCTATAAGGTGTGGGATTTTCATAGCCTTAAGAGCCACACAGAAGTAACTGACAAACATATTGTAAGCAACTCATTGTCAAAAAAAGATCAAATGCCCTTATTGCTTTTCCAGTACTGATAGCTATCCATCCTCTTACTCTTATTTATTGGAAACAATATAGAAAAATATTCCTTAAGGAAAAAGAATGCCAAGTTGAAGTTTATATTAGAAGATTTAAGGGAGCCTTATTGCCTAGAAAGCTTTTGTGCTATTCAGGTTACAATCATAATTTCTCTTGTTAATATGTGAAGGTTATACCGGAAATAGGCTGTACCATCAGATAGGGACACAATGATGTCTACAACCTACTGTGCAAGAAAATGTAACCAATACGCTGTATTTGCACCACTCTGTATCTCGGTTTAATATACATTCACCTTCTCTGAATGAAAAGGCCATCCGGGTTGTGCTCTGAAAGCTTCCCGCAGTGTTCCTTTCAGTCATCCAGGTGCTGTTCCTCCCATGTGGAAGTTGGGATGGCACTGTAAGGGTCCATGATGACTTTTGCACAGCGAATAATCATCACGATCAAGAGAAGGCAAAGGACGACGAAACATGCTAATGTTAGTCCTTTGTCCACATCAACGTACACAGGTTCTGGTGTGGGGGCCTCCATTGTTTGCATCTCTCTTTGTCCGGGTTTGTGCTTACTGCTACCATCATCGTACACCTGCAAAACAACCATGCTGTCAAAACAGCAGGACCATTGAGATGCATCATGAAGCATGGGGAAAATAGGATTTTGTTGTCAATGACAAAACTCCCTTTGACTTCAATGGGCAGAATTGCACCCTGGTGGGTAAGAGAGGCTGAAAATGTTATGGGACAGAAGGCAAAGCAGGAAATAGAACCCAGGTCTGGCTCTTCTGTGGCAATGCCCATGTTTGTTAATTTAGCTCTTTACTGTTCGTTCCTGAGAGGCTAGTCAAGAGTGGCTGTTTTTATTGTTTTACAAGGAAAACAGTGTTAAAGGGGCATCATCAACTTGAAATCTTATCCTTTGTTTGCTGTTAAAAAAAAAATCCAATTGCCACACCTGCCCCTACAGCCTCCTGTTTTTAAAATAGTTTACTCTTCACTGTTACTCTGTAAAAGACCCAAACAACTGTTAGGGGAACTGCCTATAGTCACAGTGTTGTCACTCGTGCAAAGCAAACAAAAGGAAAAATAGTAAAAAAACAAACTTTTTTTCCTATAAATTTCCTCCTTCAGCTGCAGCAATTTTAGGAGTTACTGGCAATAAAGGCAGTATTGCCAGTTCATGCTTTTCAGGGAGGCCATGTGACTTTTAAACTCAAGGTTCATCACCAGCCATGCTGCTCAGAATTGTATGGTTGATGCACTATATCATCTCAGAGACTCTCCATCCTCATTGTCTAAATGTGTGGGCTTGAGCACAGAACAATGTTTGCTGGCCAGTTTCTGTAGCCTGCAAATTCTCTCTATCTTAACGCAATTGATTTACATTGGGGCCCTAAAGGAGGGAAACTGACTCAACTTACAGAATGAGTGGTGGGAGAGATTTCCCTTGACATCCAGCCTTGGTCAGGCTGGTGGGTGAAGGAGGTGAGGGCCTCTGCTGGAAAAGAACAAGAACACGGATTCATTCTTTAAACACTTCTGCAACTTTGGAGCTAGTCATTGATTAGCCATAAGCAGTTCCTTATTGTTCAGTAACATTCAAACACACTTCAACTGGGGGAAAGAAACTGGAGCTAGAATAAGCGACATCAAAGGGTGGTTTGCATGGGAACCAGACACTAATGCAGTGAAGTATGTCTACAAACAGGCCCTGGTTACATTCGAAAGTTTTACCACCGAAAGTTCTGCCAGAATACTCCTGCCAACACAGCCATTTTGGCAGAGTGAATTCACATTTGGTTGCTATTAAAAAAGAAAGTACAAGGTGCAGGTCAGTGTAGGTGTATTCAAAGCAGTCCTCCATATTGTCCGTCGGCTCTGAATGAAAGGGACATGGTTGCCTGGGGCTTTTCGTACTGACAGCCTCTTTGCAGCAATGCTCCCCTGACAGGTCTGTACAGGGTGGCGGGGAAGGTGCCCTACTCTGGCAGGAGAAACTAGGCTGCTCTGCCTTGACATGTCTGACCAAAAAATCACATTCTATTTGCGTGAAAAGTTCAGTGAAATTGTCCCAGAGGGCCAGAAAGCTGTGCGGGCACAGATAAACGGTCACTTCTACCAGGGGCAGAGGGCCCCCATGACTGCCAGATAGCAATGTGAGCCAGTCCAAGCCAGCTCCCCACCACTTAATGACACACTATTTCTACCACTTTCCTGCATCTAATCACAGCCTGCAGGTAATGTGTTCTGGACTTGAAAACCTGCATCCAGTTTACAAAGCATTTTCTGCAAAATCATGTAGTTTGAATTGTCACTTATTGGTTTGCATGTAGCTTACAATCAATGCAAGCGGGTTTTTTTTTTCCCTGTGGCAGTGTATATGATTTGGTAACCGGCAAGCATGTGTACGTTGAATGGCAGCAAAAGTACTGGCAAAACGTATGGCTTTTTCCTGTTTTCTTTCTGTCAGTTTTGCCTGTTACTGCCAGTTCATGCTCTTAAAATAAACCAGCTACTTTAAAACAGAATTCCTTTGTTCCCTGCAAAGTCTGCTGCCATTTTGAGAGAGAGAGAGAGAGGAAAAAGGGAGGAGACTGAAGTTTCAAGAGCTCTGAAGAATGTATGTTGTGCATTACTGGGGGGCAGTAAATTACACCTACCTTAGGCCCCTTTGCCAGTGTTGAGTTCTCTCTTTGGGTTCAGCTGGGTCTCCAAGAGCCACTGGTTCTTGGCTGGGCCTGCATATTCCACATCCCTCTCCTCATTCAGCTTCTCCTCAGTCTACAGGTCCAGGGTGCAATCCCGATTCAGTGTGGCATCAAACCCCTTATAATAGTGGCAGCTGTTGGGAGCAGTGCTCAACTTTCTGTTGTCCTCCTTTGTTCCTGGTAAACCTGCTACAGCTTCTTCCTCTTTGCCCAGCATTGGTTCTTGTCCATGTTGTAACCCAGCTTCTGCATCTTCTTTGCAATATCAAGAGCTAGCTCTTTGTTCCTGTAGGAATTCCACAGCTGTACCTTCACAGCGCTTTCCCACGACAGGCCAAGGAATGCTTCCACCTCTTTGCTGGATCAGGAAGCAGCACACGATTCAGCTGGAGCCATGCTTGTACAGCTGTGGTTGTAAAGGTTGCAGGCAGGTAAAGAGGTATTTCCAGAACATGCTTTACAGGGGGGCAGATTTCAGTCACTGTGACCGTGGGGCAGCAGAGTTAAAAACTTTGACCAGAGAGGACATTGCTGCAGGGACTGTTGCATTGTGGCTTTGTTGCTGGAGGACTGTATTTGTCCGTACAGGTACTTCTGTGTCCACACAGGCATCCTGCCAGTAGAATCATACCATCTGAAGACTGGTTTAATTTTGCAAGCAAAAGTTCAGGCTTTTGTTTGCAGGACTCAGATCTGAGTGTGGATGCAGGCAAGCTTGTGGAGATAGCAGTAACATTTTACTGGTAAAACTTTCTAATGCAGACCAAGCCACAGTGAAATGTTCTGAGGTATGGAGCCTTATCACGTTCATGCTCCAGAAATCTGATGTGGGACAATAGTTTCAGAGCTGTGCTATTCAGACTTTCCAAGGTTGTATTAGTGGTGATAGCGTAGTGTTTCCCAAACTTGGGTTGCTGCTTGTGTAGGGAGAGTCCCTGGCGGGCTGGGCCAGTTTGTTTACCTGCCACGTCAGCAGGTCCAGCTGATCGCAGCTCCCACTGGCTGCGGTTCGCTGCTCCAGGCCAATGGGAGTTGCTGCAAGCGGCACGGGCCAAGGGACATACTAGCCACCACTTCCAGCAGCTCCCATTGTCCTGGAGCAGTGAACTGTGGCTAGTAGGAGCCATGATCGGTCAGACCTGCGGACATGGCAGGTAAACAAACTGGCCCGGCCCGCCAGGGGCTTTCCCTGCACAAGCGGCGTCTCAAGTTTGGGAAACATTGTGATAGAGGATAATAGCTGAGCCTGGCTCTGCTCTTGAGTTAACATCCAAAGGCATCAGAATCGAGAGCAACTGAATTGGGACTAAGGGCCCAATTCAGGAAAGCACTTAAGCTCAAGTTGACAACCCTTTGACTTCAAGCAGGTAAAGTTAAGAGCTGTCCTGAATGGGGAAGCAGTGTGGAACCGGAGGTTTAAGTGAACAGCTAGCTTGGGCTTGATTTTTCTCTCCAATGTTGTTACCCTGTTACAGATTCTCACATATGTATTCTCAGCTAGGGCTGGTGGAAAAATTATCCATTGAAACTGTTTTTTGACAGAAAATTGTTTTTTAACTAAATGAAAGTTCTCATAAAAAGTATTAAGATTTCACAGAAAATGTTGATCTTTTATAAAAGGCATATTCTATCTAAAAGGGTCCAGTAGTATGTATGAAAGGAGTTATTAACAAGACAAGACCATTACATAGCTGCTGTACAAGGACAGTTGACTGATCTTTTCATCTAGTAACACACAGTAAATACCCCTTGTAAACACCATGCCCATGGACCTAGCTAAGATATTGCTGCCATAATCATAATTCTAACGGTCAACATAATCAGAGGGGAAGTTACTCAAATGGGGCCAATGAAAGTAAACAACTGAAGGACCAAGATACAACAGGACCCTTCCCCCACCCCACCATTACATAAAAACACTCTTTGCATCTGAACAGAACAGAAGGGTTAACTCAGCAGTATGAAATAAAATGTACATTGGAGTTGATGAGTACAGTTGCAAATACTGGCAGGTCTGAGACCAGGGCATGAAATACTCAAAGATACTGATGTTGTCAAGTGCTAATGAGAACCTTGGGACAAATCTTTTTCAAGCATGAAACGCTGCTAAATGTTCAACTGTATGGCTGTAGGAGCAAGATGTTGGGAGCAATGCTGACTTACACCAGGTGAAAATCTGGTCGAAGCTTCTTCGTTTTCCCTTTATTTTCACTGAAAGCAAGATATTCCCAGGCTTGCTCTTTCTTAGAGGACTGCCACAATTGAGATGGCATTTTTTTTTGCATAATGACCTAATGTCTTACAGACAAGCACACAGAGGAAACAGTATTAATGAAATTTCTCTATCAGCTTTTAAACAGCCTCACCCCCGCAGTGCAGCAAGAGTTGCATCCGGCCAATGCTCATTCTCATCCAGGCAAGAAAAATTAATCATTCAAAATAAGCGCTGCTTGAGGCCTAATAAAGTTGATATGGTAACGACCTACCGCAGTAAGAGTGCATTACAGGTGGATTGCATAAACATTAACAGTGCCTACTGTGGTTAATTAGTGTTTTCATATAAATCTAAACATGAATTTCCATCTTGTTGGCAGCTGGAAGCACTGTGTGTGTGAGATTTATCACCTCCCAATGACCTATTATGTGTTTCTTTCAGCTGTTTTATTTTTATTCTTAATTTCTTTCATTTAATAAATGGCTCTTAAATAGCAGCAAGGAAGAAAACTTCCATTTTCATCTGGCTACCTGCTGGGCTTGCCTCACCCTCATGTCAAGTGAAGTATATAGAATTCTTCAGAGCTCTGCCTCAGTTTTCTTCTAGACTCTGCTCACTGCTGAGAGCTGGGTGACGAGTCTGCTGTGAGAGCAATTTGGGCGGATAATTTCCATGTTGGCTAGGCTCAGGGAGATAGCTGCGCTGTGGTGTAGCCAGAACAGATGCTTGGGGCTGTAGCTGTATCTTTCTGGGCAGTCACCAAGCACATAAAATACTTATATTCTAATGAAGCAAGCAGAAGGGATGGGTGACAGGAGTTAAGCAAAAGATAAAGGTTGAGACTAGATACGAGGTCAGTTTATCTTTCTCTGCTCTTACTGCTCTTACTCTCGTGTGTAGCTTCACTCACTCCAGTGAAGTTAGTCTGAATACATGCTGGCCTCAGTGAGGGGAATGAGACCCACAGTATATTAACCTAAGATTCTATATTTACATGACTGGTAACAGTATGTGAAATTCTCCCTGCCTTCCTCGGAGAGCTGTTGGAGCCTAAATTTGGCTTCATCTGAAACAGATCTACCAGAACATCCAAGAGTGTATGAAAACAATTGTTTGTACTTCAGAATGGCTTGTTTCTGGTTTTTGATGAAGATTAAGGGCCATTCTTAATTTTATTAAAGATGGTTTGCTCAGCCCTCAGCTGGAAAAGGGCTGTGTCACTTACACAGGCTTCTGATGAGAAGTAACTCTGCTTAACAGAATGCCCAATTACATGCAAATCAAATTCAGGCCTGGGGAAAGACCCATTTTGCAACAATCCCTAAGCAACAGAAGCAATCTGTCCTAGTGGGTGCATGCACATCCCCTAAGCTCTCCAGTGTCATTAGTCCATTAGACAAATTCCTAACTGGCCTTTGTACACAGAGCTCCTTTCCCTGTTTAACAGAAAATTTTCTCCCATTTCTGATCATAAAATATAGACAGTGTACAGGGAGGGGAGGACAGGGAAACCACATTGGATTTCATAAATACAATTGTATCCATACCTTTCAGATGCGAGGCTTTCAATCATATGTTAGCATTCCAGTAACATGGGTCTAAGTCCCAGTTGTGACTGTACCTAAAGTTTCGTTGATGCTCACAATTGCTTCACCTGCATACAGATGCTAATCAGATTCACTTCCAGACAGACCTGGAAGCAGTTCTATTGTCACCTAGATTGCCTGCAAAAAAACCCCAAAAAACTCCTTTGCACATGCACAGTGAATGTTACCGATTTCCATTAAACTGCAGGGACTCTCTGTAGCAAGAGACCGAGGGGATATTCGATCTGGATTCCCCTGATTTAGAGGAGAAACTCAATTTTTATTCATATCCAACTTTTCCCCAAAAGAACATCCCTGGTACAAAAATGGGGATTTTATTTAAATCCAAAATTCTTGATGTATTTTTGTAAATAATCTCATCCATAGTGAAAGATAATTCCGTTATGAGTTAACTGGGTCTCTGGAATCTTCCCCATTTCCTCAGCTGGCTTCTAGAGCTGGCTGGAAATCTTATTTTTTCTTTTACAAAAAAACATTTTTCATGGGAAAACACCAGTTTGTTGAAAATGAATTTCTTTGCAGAAAACGGTCAGTTTCCGTACATTTTGGTTCCGTTTTTTTTTAAAGAAGTTTGAAATTGTTCATGTTTCATTTCAATGTTTTCTCTAAATGAAAGATTCCAGTTCTCTTGTCTGAAATAATTGTTTCAAAATTGAAGCCCATTACAGTTAAAATAGGATGTTGAAATATTTTTTAAAAAAACATTTTGATCTGACTTGATTTTTTTCAGACTTTTTCCTTTATTTTGTGAAAATTGAGGGTTTTGACTTTGTCCCAGTTCAGGAAATGTTTTTTCCCCATCTCTATTAATTTTTCCCCTCAAGGATCCCATGATATCAACCAAAGAGGATTAGATACAGCTATTCCAGAATGCATCAATGCCACTGTTCACTCAAATGGGTTTCTCGTATGTATCACAATTTGCTCCTGTGGCTAGGAACTCAGCATGTTGCCTGCTTTAATCAGGACCGGCACCAGGGTTTCTCGTGCCCTAGGCACACGGCCATTTTGCCGCCCCCCATGCTTATCCCACGGCTCTGGTGGAGCTGCCGCAGGCATTCCTGCGGAGGGTCTGTTGGTCCATGGCTCCGGTGAAGCTGCTGCAGGCATGCCTGCAGGAGGTCCACCGGAGCCGCGGGAGCAGCCGACCATGCGCAGGCATAACTGCGGCAGCTCCACCGGAGCCGCAGACCAACAGACCCTCCGCAGGCATGCGGCAGGTCAACCGGAGCCGCCTGCCACCCCCTTGGCAAAATGCCGCCCCCTCAATAATCCTGGAGCCCTAGGCGATTGCCTAGGCTGCCTAAATGGTAGCGCCGGCCCTGCCTTTAATGCTTCTAACCTCTGCTAGGCCATAGAATTAACACCCAAATTCAGATTCTCAGATGATGCTAAACCACAGGGCCAGTCCTGACCCTGAACTTTTTAAGTAACTGTAATCTCATCAGCTAATATAAAAATTGCTCAAATAGTTGATCTCTTTACCTAGTTTTGTCCCCAGATGCATGTCAAATGAATTCAACACTAATTTAAACTTCAGATGTATAAAATAGGAGTCTGGACACAATCATACCATAATATCCCTAATAATTCAACTTTATAATCAGAAATAATAAGTATTTAATGAAAGTGAAATACTGTGGTTGGATCCAGACAGATTAACTTTTCTGTGTCTAGAAAGTAGGGCTGTCAAGCAATTAAAAAATTGTGATTAATCATGCAATTAATTGCACTGTTAAACAATACAATATAATTTTAAATATTTTGGATGTTTTCTACATTTTCAAATTGATTTCAGTTGAACACAGAATACAAAGTGTACAGTGCTTACTTTATTTGATTACAAGTATTTGCACTGTAAAAAAAACAAAAGAAATAGTATTTTTCAATTTATCTAATAAAGAGATTGCACTACAGTACTTGTATCACGAAAGCTGGACTTACAAATGTAGAACTGTGTACAAAAAACCCTACATTAAAAAATAAAACAATATAAAACTTTAGAGCCTACAAGTTCACTCAGTCCTACTTCTTGTTCAGCCAATCAAGTTTGTTTACATTTGCAGAAGATAATGCTGCCTGCTTCTTGTTTACAATATCACCTGAATTGAAAACAGGCATTTGCACAGAACTGTTGTAGCTAGTGTTGCAAGATATTTACATGCCAGATGTGCTAAAGATTCATATGTCCCTTTATGCTTCAGCCACCATTTCAGAGGACATGCTTCCATGATGATGATGGATTCTGCTTGATAATGATCTAAAGCAGTGCAGACTGACGCATGTTCATTTTCACCATCTGAGTCAGATGCCGCCAATAGAAGATTGCTTTTCTTTTTTAGTGGTTTGGGTTCTGTAGTTTCCGCATCAGCGTGTTGCTCTTTTAAGACTTCTGAGGGCATGCTCCCCACCTTGTCCCTCTCAGATTTTGGAAGGCACTTCAGATTCTTAAATTTTGGGTTGAGTGCTATCGCTGTCTTTAGAAATCTGACATCGGTACCTTCTTTGCATTTTGTCAAATTAGCAGTGAAAGTGTTCTTAAAACAAACAACATGTGCTTGGTCACCATCAGAGACTGCTATAACATTAAATATATGGCAGAATGCAGGTAAAACAGCAGGAGACATTGAATTCTCCCCCCAAGGAGTTCAGTCACAAATTAAACGAGTGTCATCAACATGGATGCATGTCCTATGGAATGATGGCTGAAGCATGAAGAGGCTTATGAATCTTTAGTGTATCTGGCACACAAATATCTTACGACACCAGCTACAACAGTGCTATGGAAATGCTTGTTCTCACTTTCAGGTGACATTGTAATTAAGAAGTGGGCAGCATTATCTCCCATAAATGTACACAAACTTGTTTCTCTTAGCGATTGGCTGAACAAGAAGTAGGACTGAGTGGCTTGTAGGCTCTAAAGTTTTACATTTTTGTGTTACATAACTGCACTCAAAACCAAAACAAACTACATTTGTAAGTTGCATTTTCATGATCAAGAGATTGCACTACAGTACTTGTATGAGGTGAATTGAAAAATACTATCATTTTTACAGTGCAAATATTCATAATAAAAACGATATAAAGTGAGCACTGTACACTTTGTATTCTATGTTGTAATTGAAAGATATTTGAAAATGTAGAAAACATCCAAAAATATGTAAAATTTCAATTGGTATTGTTTAACAGTGCAATTAATCATGATTAATTTGAGTTAATCATATGAGTTAACTGCAATTAATTGACAGCCCTACTAGAAAGCAATTCTTTAAGTGCTGCCTCCATTAAAAAAAAACTAATTGTCCTTTTATGTTTAAAATTCTTTCAGGAGGAAATCAATATGCTATTTTAGTAGCACAGACACCCTGTGATCCTGATTACTGTTGTCTACCTGTAGCATAAAGTAAGGTTTCTTTGTTTTTGTTTAACCTCATACTTAATTTTTCATCTATTGCTCCAGTCAGAACTAATTCATACACTGGTACTTCAAAAGGCTTAAGATCAGTTTGAGTAAACAAATTTTCATGAGTTAATCTGCATTTGAAATCATTTGTATATGAACCAGAGAAATGTTCCTCAGTACATTTGTTTTAACAAATCTATGTGATAAATTACTAGCTGTTGATAGTTCCTTTGAAAATTAAAAAGATCATTTGTGGTTGCCCAAAAAGTTGATGAACACATGCATCAGTCTGGAGAAAGCATTTAAGGCTTGTATTGTACCAAGGTTTTTCTCTGACTTTTAATGTTGAGAAATTTGGGTCACAATCTTTATTTAGAAGATGATTCAAGATATTTTTTAAATAATTTGGTTGTTGCAATTTAGTGAGTACCTCCCTCCTCCCTTAAATGGGTCAAATAGCTGATCCTTTTTCATTCACTTATAAAGCACTTGACACTGTTTGCTTTGTTGTTGGGTTAAGCAAAATTTAGCTAAGATTCCAGGAGTTACATTAGATCTCAGACTACTCAAATGTTGCTGAGTTTGGAAGATCTACTGATTAGAGCTAAAGAGCTGATTGCTGGAATCTCAAACTCTGAGAACAAGCCCCTCCCATCTTTCAAGCTTTAGTTCACTACTAGATAACTCCTGGTCAAATTTCTGCTTCATTGTGAGCCTGAAAATGTCTTGAAGCCTCACAAAGAAACACAAAAGAATAATGAAAATCATGGTTCAACAGTAATGTATGGCGTGGGATATGAGCACTCATCATTTACCCTCTACCCCAAAAGAGGATTTGGAAGGTATGTTGGTAAGGGGGGGCGTTGTAATGTGCGTTTAGAGAGACAGACAGGGCAAGCAGAGATGACTTCCAAAAAATTATTTTTCTCAGGGTACCTCACCTATAAGGGAGCCCTACATATTTCAATTTTTCTACTTAATTCCCTTAATGTCACTGTCCTTCCAGCTGAGGAGGGCTGGCTTGGAATTGTAGGATTGTCCTGAAGTGGCCAAAGGGCTCATTGATGAGCAATGCTAGACACACCAGTCCCTCCCAGCCCAAGGAAGAAAAGACTAGTCTCCTGCATAGGTCAGACTGGGGGACCATGCAGACAGCATATCTCTTTCCAGCATGAATGTGACAATGTGTTTCTGCAGCAATATTGGCTATTGCTGGTGGGGGTTTTTTAACGTTAAGATATGCAGTGCTTAACTCCTGTGTGTTTATAAAGGGCTTTGAGATCCTCTTCTGTGGCACTATCAAAATGCAAAGTCATAGAAGTGATGCCTAGAGATGAGATGGATTTGAATAGCTATCCTCTAATGATGTCTAGACAACCCTTAATGCAGAATATATACGGTATTTTCAGGAAAGGAAGGCTGATAACCCTCAATGTACACTTAGCCTTTAAACATATTGAGTGGCAATACAGAAAGTCCTAGAGAAATAAATGGATTTGGCCTTTAAACCATGGTTTGTAAATGCTATATGGCTATTACGTGAACCCGAGCAAGTGTCTGCTAATGAGGCTGAAAACCACTGCTCCATGCTATTTAAACTTTACAGAGTGAGGCAAGTATCCGTTCTCCTCATTTTGTGACATTTTACTAATTAATCAGTGTTAGGAGAACTGTAAGCAGAACTGTGTGGAAATTTCTCACTGCAGGTGGATTCTCTGCAGCTTGAGGTCTTCAAACCACAATCTGAAGACTTCAATAACTCGGACATAGGTTAGGGGTTTGTTATGGAAGTCGATGGGTAGGGTTCTGTGGCCTGCTTTGTGCAGGAGGTCAGACTAGATGATCGTATTTGTCCCTTCTGACCTATGAGTCTATGGAAAAGAAAAAAAGCAAGATGTGCATTTTCCTCTCACTCTTCAAAAATTTTTACAGAAATGCAAGGTATGTTTTATAGGCAGAGCACTTTTCTTCCTGTGAAAAAATCTGTCTGGGTGAATGAAAGCCCAAATTCTCTGACACACAGTGCTTTTCTTACAGGAGGCAAATGTGCTGCATTTTTACCTTTAAAAAGCTTCATTTATGAAGTGTATGTATATAATACTCTTAATGTGGAACAAATCTGCAAGGATTTCACAGTGCAAAGTCACTATGGCTTCGTGGTGGCTGACCATGTAAGATACGTAAGCATTAATACCATACTATATTTTAATACAGGTAAGCTTGACAATCTGGGCAATACTATACGTTTAATCAATGTAAACCATATGCCATCCAGAACCAGTATCTAAGCACTGTGCAAAAATTCCCAGTACAAAAGAATAGCCAAAAAGCCCAGATACCAAGACAAGTGCTACAACTTGGACCAAGGGCAAACCAAACATCAGGCAAAACAATTTACTAGTCAAAGGTATAAATTCTCCACTGGCCTAAAGAATGAGAAAGGGGGCATTGCAGACTAGAAACAGAAGCAAGAGTCCCCCAAAATGGCTTGCAATGGACTATCTGACATAAATGGCTATTTTAGGAAGGTAGTAAAGAGCAGATACATTGTGTCATGCAAACACCCCTAGAGAATCGTCTAGCTGTTCTTTGTCCCCTCGTATATTGGATGGTCATCTCTTCGCTGTTTATCAGCTAAGTTTGATGGTGCTTTGGCAGTGGGAGACATAAGAATTTCATTACTGGTTCTTGTCTGGTATCTGTTCAGGCAAACACACTTTATGTTGCCATGATAATGACTCTGGTCTGAGATGCTCTGTTTCAGAGATGCAGTCAGGGGACCTGCCCAAGTGCTCAGCACCACAGAAAATTGGGCCACATCATTTCCAGACATCCCTTCTATACAGTCCCATAGAGACTGCCACACAAAAGCATCTGTTGGTGAGGATCCAGTTGATATCTGGATAAACCATATTTTCAACTGTCTCCCAGTGGGATGGATTGTGTTATCCTTCAGAGACAAGCCAAATGACTTTGAAAGGCTTTGGTCCATTTGTAATAAAGAGGAAATGCATTGCATTTATTTGATGGTGCTGGCTGGTGTGAAGGAACCTGATAAGTATGAGACTAAATGACCCCTCTGGCCTCTGACTCTGCAAATATTCTGTCTTGTGTGTTAAGAAAGATCAGGTGAAAGACTGTATGAGCTAATGGTTAGAGCAGAGGCCTTAGTCAAGAAAGGTCCTCAGTTTGTGTAGACTTGCATTCTTTCAATACCTACATCCCTAACCTTTTTAGGTCTATTTTCCCATCTGTTAAATCTGTACATTAAAGCCTTGCTGTACTAAATAATAGCAGTGTTCCTAGCCACACAACCTCCAAAAGGAAATCTCGGCCTAGTCAGGACAGCCAAAACCACCATCTCTCCCACACAAAACCAAACCACAAAATCTCTCCAGCTCCACAGGGCAATCTCTGAAAGAGTAAGAAAGGAGTGAGAGCCAAGCTTTTGGAAAGGCAAGTTCTTTTTTTAAAAAAGCAGCATGTAATGCTGCCACAACTGCAGTAATTTATAGTAATGACAATTACCTGTCTTACTGGGTCACTTTCTTAAGTGTTTGGAGAGTTACTGACGAAAAGCACTGTGTAAAAGATAGCTGGTATTTGCATGTACAAGCGGCTGGCTGTGTGCAGTCACTGTGTGCAAGATAGGCATGCAGATCTGCAGTCACAAATGCATAGTGTGAAATGAGCTTTGATGCCATAGATTTGTATTGGATGATTGTGCTTATGTAGAAGGACCAGAAAAATAACTTCAGATCAATCTCTGAAATCTTCCAATGTGACTGATTTAAAATGTGGCATGAATTTAAGAGGAAAGCTATGGGTACAACTCCCTGGAGCAACATCATTTTTCCATGTCAGTCCTTTAGGTAATGACAACATGGCATGGGAGAAGGCAACCTTGGGGCTGAAAGAACAGGAGTAGGAGGCAGAGGATCTGGATTCTATTACCAGCTCTGCCACAAATTTCATGTGTGAACTTAGACCAGTATTTTCATCTATCTGCCTCCATTTTCCCAGCTATAAAATGGGATGATGCTATTAATCTAGTCAGAGTGTCTTGATTAATGTGTGATCTCTCACCCTCCCCAAACAATTGATGAACAGTGTTAGAGTACAAGATCACATTACTATGCCTAGAAGAATAGAAGTCCAATTCTCTCTCTCTCATACTGTGACAGACCCAGGCCAGTGGGGTACAGGAGTCTGGTAGAGGGCAAATATTCTGGTCACTGGATGAGTAGTTTTCTGTTCCCTGAGTGACCAGAGCAGGGGCTGCACTAGAGTAATCAGGAACCTGCTAGAACCAATTCAGGCAGACAAGCTGATTAGATCACCTGCAGCCAACAGGCTAATCAGGCACCTGGGTTTAAAAAGGACTCACTCCAGTCAGGTGAGGGAAGCCAAGGCACAAGGAGCTGATGTGAGAGGTATGCTGCTGGAAGACTAAGGTGTAAAAGCGTTATCAGACATGAGGAGGAAGGTCCTGTGGTGAGGATAAAGAAGGTGTTTGGAGGAGGCCATGGGGAAGTAGCCCAGGAGGTAGCTGTCATATAGCTTTACAAGAGGCACTATAGACAGCTGCAATCCACAGGGCCTGGGCTGAGAACGAATAGAGGGCGGGCCAGGTTCCCCCAAATCCCCAACTCCTGATAGACACAGCAGAAGTTGACCCAGATGGGGAAGATCCTGAGGGAGCAAATCTGCAATAAGCACAGGACCAAAGTAGAGGAGATTAGTCACGCCATTATACTATAGTGGCTCCTGTGCTTATGGCAGACTGTTGCGCAGAGATTCACAATAGCCTCAGTTTGGCACTTCTGGCTCAATCTGCTGTTCACTCAGATATCTCATCACTGGCCGTATGGGAAAAAGAGTGAGAAGAAATCCCCAACATTTCTGCTGATCGCACATGGTGGGTAGGAAAGCCAGTGACTTACCCTTGTGAACATCCTGTTGGTATGATAGGATTAGAGTTTGGAGAACTCGGGGGCAGGGCCCTGTGGACTGCAGCTGTCTAGAGTGCCTCCTGGAACAGCTGCATGACAGCTACAATTCCTTGGGCTACTTCCCCATGGCCTCCTCCAAATGCCTTCTCTGTCCTCACCACAGGACCTCCTCCTGATATCTGACACTTGCACTCCTCAGTCCTCCAGCAGCACATCCTCTCACTCCCAGATCCCTACACACACCACTAACTAGAATGAGAGCCTTTTAAAATCAGGTGTCCTGATTAGCCTTAATTCTAGCAGCTTCCCAATTGGCTACAGGTGTCCTAATTAGCCTGCCTGCCTTAATTTAATTCTAGAAAGTTCCTGAGTGTTCTGAAATAATCCCTGTTATCTTACCTAAGGAAAAGGGACCCGCTTAACCTGGAACTAATGTATCTACCTTTGACCACTCTGTTGTAGCCATCTGGCCTGACCCTGTCACACTATATATGTGATTATACCATAGCAATGGTTTTCAGCCTGTGGTCTGTGGACTTTTGGAGGTCTGCAGGATATATTTAAGATTCCCAAAGGGAAGCTGAAAACCACTGTACTATAGCATTGCAAATACTAATCTGGTGGCATTGTACTACTATTCTAGAAAGTGCTGCTGCCTTTCAGAGGACACTGACTCTGTCTTGTATCTAGTCAGATGATAGAGAGCAATCAAGAATTTCCTGTGAAAACTGGCCAAGCAACTAAAACGTTGCTTTTAGCCAAGATCTGGCCCCAAGTCAATTCTTTGATTGCTTTCTGTGGGGATAGATTCAGCACCTTGCAGATTTCCCCAGACATTAAGGAATCTATGGTTGGCATTGAGCCACCACATTGACTTATGCACCACTTTCCCTTCCTGCCCCTGGTGTGGGGCATGGCTTGGGAGAAAGGAGGAATGGCTGGGACATCTCTCTATGATCCCTGGCTGCTAAAACAGCCCTTGGGGGGCGGGAGGGCTGTGGCAAGCTGGAGTGAAGACCAGCAGTCTCAAACTGCTCTAATAGCTGCCAGCCCAGCCCCTGGCATTTGTGCTGGGTGGGGTGGGCACAAAGAAGGGTTAACACTATTTTTTTTTCCACTCTGCACCAATGGCAACAGGGTCTGGACTCTTGTCTACGCTTGCAAATTGGTTTCTTGCTGCTGATGTACTCTGTGAACATGTACAGATATTCCGTCATCTCGTAGAAGGATTATGCTGTAAGCACCTTGATTCTATATAAAATGGGCCATTAGAGCTACTGTTTAAAACTACTGAAAGGAGCTTTGATTCCAGACCTGTTTCAGACTGTCAGATTTTTTCTTTGTTACTTCAGCAGACTATTGAAAGTGTGGTGCTTGATTAAAAAGATTAATTGTGTAATTATATTCTGTCTTCAGGTAGATTAGTAGCTTGTCAATGCGCCATTGGGAATCAAAACTGTCAGAACACTGTTCGTGTTCAGTTTGTAAAAAGGTTTGTTTTGGCACAGCATCTAACAGTTCTATACAGAGCACAGACAATAGCTGACTGATATACTATTAGCCAAGATGATGCACTTTCATGCAAATAATGCACAGGAAGCAAAGGGCTCTTCACCTGAATGAGCAGACTGACATGTCTTATGTACAAAAAGCAGTTTACTTCTGGGGGAAAACCCCAATGATTGTCTAGAAAGTCCAGCCCAAACTGCAAGGTTTCTCTTTTTAGTTGCCTTATTAGTCTGGTTTCCTTTGTGTTAGGATCATAGAATTAGAATAAAAAAATCAGTTTGGGAAAAAAGTGTAAATTTTTAACAGCAAGAGTAATTAACCGTTGGAACAACTTTCCAAAGATTGGGAGAGAAAATCTGCCACTGGCAACTTTGAAATCAAGATTGGATCTTTTTTCTAAGATTTGCCCTAGTTCAAACAGGAATGAATTCAGGGATGTTGTATGGCCTGTGTTATACTGGAAGTCAGATCAGATGACTACAGTAGTCCCTTCTGGCCTTAGAATCTGTAAATATAAAACCAATGGACTAGTGACAAAGAAATTCCCCAAATGTATCCAATCAATAGCTATCCCAGCTAGACTCCTGTAAGCCTTTCACTATGAATTATTTTTGTATTACAGTTTCAAAACGGGATTCGGTCATTTTACAAAATGTTTCTTTTTTTAAGTCTGCTAAAATGTCTTTTGCCTTAGTTTTAATTAATTTGATGCACTAATACAAGGCCTCCAGAACCAAATGATCTACCTAAAGGAAAACCCAGAAGTCCTTGAGTAACCAACCATACCAGTTTAAAAGACAACAATTCAAAAAAAAAAAAAAAGAAAGGATGGATGTGTGTGTGTGTGTGTGTGTGTGTTCAGGCTATAGCCCAGTCCCTACAAGGTAAGCATGTACAATATTGTGCATTTAAAAGCTGGAGGGCTTACATTTCCCTTTCCCTGCCCATTTGTCAGTGATAAAACTTCATAAACCCTTTTGAAAAATCTCTAAATTACACAGGATACTGTGCTGGGTCAAGCACTAGCTTGATACCATTTATGTCACTCACTCTATATTTCATGATTATCAGCTTTGGTCTTCCCTTGGCATTATAACCTTCTTTATGCTAATTTCTAAAATGTGATGTCTTATTCCAAAAAATAAGTACTAGGGTAATGATGAACATTATTTGACCCGATATATGAATCACTAGGGTCTCCTCCCTATCCCGATCGATATAATTGTTTGATTATTAGTTGTAATTATTTGAGGGTGGAATTCTTCCAAAGTATGTTTGGACATTATAGATGGTAAAGAAACTCTGATTGGTTTCCTTCTGTAAATCCCTTCCCCCATATCTAATTTTTTTTTTAAAGAAAACAAACATGACAGGCTATAAAAACCCAGAAATAAAACTTGGTCATCTCTTACTTGAAACTCTCCAACTCCTCCTGAGTATTTCATGCTTATATTTGCATTACATTTCCCACTGACATCCAATGAACCCCAGTCCCATGTTTTCCTACCCAACAAATTGATCTTTAATAACACATTACGTTAGCCTAGCTCGAATGAGAGCAGCCACACTGAGTCATATCACTCCAGCTACACAGAGCAGCCTTAGCAGTTGATGAGTTGTGCTGACTTGAGCTGTAGCCAATATCAGTGGTTCTCAGTCAGGGGGTCCACCAAGCATGGACGGTGTTAGACTTGGTAGGGCCCAGGGCAGAAAGCCAAAGCCCCGCTGCGCAGGACTGCAGCTGGGGCCCTGACCCCCACCACCCAGGACTGAAGCCAAAGCCTGAGCAACTTAGCTTTGTGGTCTCCCCATGGCGTGGGGCTCTGGGGAACTGCCCTGCTTGCTACCCCTTAGTGCTGGCCCTGGCTTTTATATGCAGAGAAACAGTTGTGTCACAGTTCGGCCGTGGAGTTTTAATAATATATTGGGAAGGGCCTCAGAAACAAAAAAGTTGAGAACCCTTGGCCTATGTCACCTGATGGGCCAGCCAATTTGAATTAAAAACACCAATACACTTCAGTTAAAGGTTTTGGTATGTGAACGAGATTTGAGTTAGAGCAATACTCATGTTAACTGGGTTGAGGAGAGCCCAAAAGGCTAATTGGCCCAGAAAGTAGAAAAGGCACAGGAAGGAAGTGCTGAGGAGGTGAGGGGAGACTGGCGGGCTTTTACGAGTCAGAGCCAGGAGAGACCTCCCAGGGAGAAAGATATCATCTGTCTCCCCTCCTCCTTGGCTGATTGAGTGTGAGCTAAGGTGTGTGTGTGTGTGTGTATACAGAGCTGCACAAGCTTGTAAGGATGGTGGAAAGAACACTAAATAAATTGCACATGATGTTTGACCAGAAGAAGGCTAGAAAAGAAAACAGGAGTGGGACAATGCCCTGTCACAAGGTGACAATTGGTTTGGCTTTCAGGATTGATTTTGTATGTTACAAGACAATAGCTAAATGTTGGAGATTTACATGATTTTTAAAAAATATATACAAATGTATAAACTGGAATCTGAGACCTCAAGTTTCAGATGCAGCAAGTATGAGGACAAACTCTAGAAAATAAGATATGTAATAGAACCGCTCACAAGTTTAACTAGAAGGTCTCAAATGTTGGTATGGGAACTTACAAGCTGTGAAGTTTAAGTTTTGATTTATGGTCAGAGGTCAAACTTTTATTTTAACCAACCAAAGGTGAATGGACACAGCTATAGAGTCCTTTCAAATAAGGCTAATAAGCAGAATGTGATTATATATTGTATTTCTGTGTTATGTACCAGTTTCAGGAAATCAGCACAGTTTAAGGGGAATGTGATATTGTTTATATTCAATTGTGAAATTGAAGTTCAAGTTCATAATAGGTAACAGCAGCTTTGTGGATGCTATTAAATAAATGGTATCCATATTTCTGAGAAGCAGAATTATCTGGAGTTTGTCTATTGTGTGATCTGTCAGTTGCTCTTTTGTAATGCAGATCAACCTTTAATGTCAGGAGACTTTTCCAGCTGCTGCTAAACCATTGTGAGGAATCCTTGATGCCTAAAGCATGGTCTGTTGCTCCATGGGAAATATACATAAAATCTTTGTGTGTAAGGATGTGGGACTCACCCCTGCAGCACCTCCTGCTGGTTGTCTCAGGGAATTAGCTCTCCAGCTGCTGGTGCGCCCTGCAAGCTGGTATGTTGCTATCACTTGGCCCCAGTGTCCCTCCTGGACTTCAGTGCCCCATTATCTGGGGTGCTGCCCCCTGGCAGTAATCCCTCACTCTAAGGGTCTCCCCTCCCCAGGGACCCCCAACCACTTAATCCCACTTTGCCTCAGCCAGTGCCTACTGCCAGTCAGCAATGAGCTCCCGCTCCCTTAAGCAGACTCCGGCATAAGCCAGTCATCACAGGCAAGAGGGTAGGACTTGCTGTCTTCCTCTACCACCCAGTACTTCAGGGGTGGGCCTAGAACCAGGCCCTGTAGCCTGGTGAGTCGCCAACCTGGAGCTCACTTCGCCTCTGGCCATTCCCCAGCCCTGCTTCACTCCCAGTACTTTTGCTACCGATGGCCAGGCCCTGCTCCCCAGAGAGAGCTACTCTAGCTCCAAGCTAGCAGCCTCTTATAAGGACCTGACATGCTCTGTTGGGGCATGGCCCCAGCTGTGCCTGCTTTCCTAAGCAGCCTGGGCTTTTCCTTACAGCCCCAGTCCTCTCCCAGGGCTGGCCTTAACCCTGTCAGGGCAGGAGCGGGTAACCACCCCGCTACTTTGTGAGATCAGCACAGGCTTGGATATCTTCCAATCATCATGTTGTTCTGTGGACCATTATTGGAGTGCCACAATAAAATAATAAATGTCAAGGACCTGATTCAGAAGTAATGCAAATGGTGGCATAAATTACTGTAGACGTTGATAAATCAGTAAATATGTGTAACTTGTACATTGACTGCAGGAAGTGGATATAGCAATAATAGGGAGAATATAAGGTAACGTTAAGTAAGCTGAGGGGATCTACTAGTTCCTTGTGGGGTTTTTTTGCTTATCTTACTACACTTCCTTCTGCCCTTCTTACCAACATGCAGCTATGCTGTCAATTAAGTGACCTCTGAATTTGGCCCCAGGTGTCAAGACGTGAATATAATTCGATTATACCACCAAACTGCCAGGAGAAAGTGAAGCCAAAGAAGGAAGAAATGCTAACCCCTGAGCAAATAAGCAAACGTGACTTTAACTGTACAGTTTTAATTTCCCTGAACATCCCATTGTTACTGAATTACAATCTTGACTACAGTGCCAATGTAATTTGCTTCTCTGCAGTTAATTGTGAGCAGCATTGGGCATTCACGCTTTGCTGACACTTGCTTAAACTACAAATATATGTCCAAGTATAAATAAGAGTATCTGTAAACCTGAGACAATCTTTCCTTGGATGGAAGCTGGAAATCTGCTGGGAAAATTCGCCTACAAATATATCAAAAATATTAGCAAAGCAATAGTGTACTTCCAACATCCTAAGGCCACATTCTGAGGTAGGATGACTAGCATTATTCCAGAACAATTCCCTTTTAAAACTGTTTTAATTTGCATAACCTAATAGCAGGCATAGTTGCTTCCTTTTCAACACCTCCAAAGCTACCCATATTAATTTTCTGTACGCTATGTTGTTTGAAGTCTCATTAGCTTTGTTGGGCGGTAGTGGAGAATACGGAAATCAGTCACAAAGCAACCAAAACAAATTATGGTTCAATAAACTGTCTACAGATATAGAGATAGCATCATGCAGTAACTTAGTTCAAAGGCAATGCTATGAGTTACTCATCTACCCATGCATCTTCTGAGTGTGGGGAACCTTTCAAAGAAATCTTTAAGCTAGGTTGGTTGTGGGAACTAGGAGACTTAAGATTACTTCTTCGTAAGCCTTGCCATATCTCTGTCAATCTTCAGTTTTAGCATGGTGTTGAGACAACAAAACCTTCCCCTTTAGCTGCCAAATCTGCTTGTTTAAATTGCTTTGCTACTGCCAGAATATGAATAGATTCTGCAGCAGCTTCCTGGAGAGTAAGCCAAGGCTTTAAAGTGTACGAGGAGGCCCCAGCTTCATTGGAAGGTGTATTACAAAGCTGGGCTTGGTATCTCATTCAGCACACACAGTGGCCAGTAGCTCCTTGTTAGAATGATTTAGGGCAAAGGTAAGTATTTCCATTTATTGTACAGAGTAGATAGTCACATAATGCATAACCACAATAATGCATTTGTGGATGTGAAAGAAAGTTTCCCCCCGCCCCCAGAATAAGATCTGTAGTCAGACTATCAGTGCAGGAAGATCTCATGCATAGATTTTTCTGTGGGGGGCAGGGAGGAGAGGAGGAAGCTTCTTTCCTCTATTTGGCTGTTGATTTTAACCTGTAATCAACATGCATTTGAAGTAAAATGAAGCCCAGTTCTGCCCTCTGATAACCATGCAACCTATTGATGCCAACGGAGTATTGAGGATGTTACAAGGGCAGAATTTGGTCTCTGTTTTTATATTATAAACCTTAATTCTGAGCCCAGAACACTGGAGTGACATAACAATGCGTACCCATAGGTCAGGTAGCTCTCCTTTCTAGCTACATGTGGAGGCTCACAGTTAAGTTGTTAAAGGTGGTAAATAGGGCAGCCAGACTTTGGCTTATGCAGCTGTGACAGATCCAGATATTTCAAACACAGAAATACCATGGTCTTAGAATCCACTCTTTCATTAACACCGTGGTTGTTGTAAATCTGATAGGACACTATTACCCTCCAAGAGGTAAAAGCAAAAAAAAGTGAGCTATACCTGTTAACAGGAAAAGAGAAAGAGGTGGCGATAATTTCCGATTCCATTGGAACTTGGTCCGGGGTAAGGCCAGGAGGAAGAGAGAATCTGAATTTCTTTCAAGGCTGGAACAAGAAAGGGTCAATGAACTGCAGCTTTTTCAAATATATGAGGGGAGGAGTGGAAAATGGGCTATAGTTAACTCCAGCTGAAGAAGGAATTGCCTGGTCTGCAGGGCATGGCATAAGAACAAAGAAATTAACAATGTTGATTTATTTTATGCAGACCACAAAATTCACTGAACTGTCAGTATCTAGCAATGTGCATCTCAGGACCAAAGAACAAGACAGCTTGTGTATTTTGTCTGTCTAAGGACAACAGGAGGTCAAACTCTGCCCTGAGTTGTGCAGTTGCAAATCTAGTTAAGTCAATCCCATTGATTTTTAGCTCAGGACAGAAGCTTGCTCCAGTAAGTTAAGTAGAAATTGTACCTGTATAGCCGAGGGCAGAATTTAAACCTTTATGGTAAATATACTGTGGAATAAAGAAAGATATAAGGAAAGCTAGGGAAAAGGTCTCACAGTTAGGTCAAGTGTCTTCACATTGAGCTGGTGGCCACCTGATTAAGTGTAATCTGAAAGCATAACATCAACACATGGCATAGAAGCGTGACTCCATTGATTTCAATGGAAGTTTCTCTCCTGATTGGAGCTGTATGGAGGACAAATCGTTTTACACAAGATTTCAAAATTAGCTTTTTCTGATTTGGAATGGAACCCAAAAAAATCACCCCCTGAAATTTTGTTTCAGTTTTAACTTTTTAAATATATCATACAAGTTTGAATTGTGGCAATCTTGAAAATCATTTTGAATGACAAGTCAAAGCAGCATGTTTCAATATTCTGAACTTTTTTCCCCTCCAAGACAAACTTTCAGTGACCAATTGTGTCATTACACAAGCTGCTTTTTTAATAGACAACTGCTCACTTTGTTCTAACCAGCTCTTCTGTTGTCTTCAGTGGAGCCAGATTTCACCCAGGGGCTTGATTATTTCTCCCACACACACACATTTTTTCCCCCTACAAGGAATTTTCCCTCTGCACAGCTGAGAAGACGTGAGGAAAAGTGGTTCTAAGCCACTTCATCTCCCCAATCCTGCTTCCTTGCATGCCTGATAGCTCCAGTATTTTGTGGACAAGGGAATGGATGGTGTGGAGCCAGTAACACTAGCTTTGCATAATTTGATGGTTTCTTTGGACCAGAAGGAATCCTCCGCTGTCCCCATAGCACAGCTTTTTAGCTGCACAGCCAGAGGAAATGCTGAAGATTAATCCTGGCTCATTTCTAGTTCAAGGATTAACTGCAGAAAAGATTAAGATGAAGAAACTGCAAGATGTTATCATTTCTAGCTCTTGTTTTTGTGGATGGATTTTCGTGGTGGTCATATTCCCTGTAGGCTTTATACAGAACACTACCTCACAGACATGTTTCAACACATTCAGTGAGAGTAGAGCAAGACCGCCCCAGACCCTGAAACACTGGAGGCCAGAAAGGCAATAAATGGTACCAGGGTATCATCCTTTCCTCTGACTGCTTTCTGTGTTTTGCCACAGAGACTTGGGAGGAAGTGGTGCATAGATGTCCCTCTTCTCCTGATCTGCCTGCTGTAATGGTCAGCTGCAAACCTATTTGGTTTGTACTCTGTTCTCAGCCAAGTCCAGTTTTTTTAATCAGTCCTGGACCAAAGCTCTGTGGTAAAATAGAAAAAGATTAGGATAATTAAGAGAAATCTATCTTTTGAAATAAAAGGGTTCTGCCTCTAGCCAGAGAAATGTGAGCATCTGCATTTTAGGTACTGTCCTTTGTTCAGGGCAAAGGATGAGGAAATTGAATGATGGCTGGATCTGGGGCTAGAATAGTCTTTCTTCGAATATTTCCCTCTTTCTAGTATTAATTCCACTTGCTCGCAGACTGGGCACCAAAAGGTTTTGAATCTTGGCAAAGCTGCATGGAGTGGATTTGAAATGTAAATGTTTAATATAATGCCAAGAGAGAATATCAATGTCCATTGTTTCATAAATTCAAAGATTCATAGACTCTAGGACTGGAAGGGACCTCGAGAGGTCATCAAGTCCAGTCCCGTGCCCTCATGGCAGGATAAAATACTGTCTAGACCATCCCTGACAGACATTTATCTAACCTACTCTTAAATATCTCCAGAAATGGAGATTCCACACCTCACTAGGCAATTTTCCAGGTTTAACTATCCTATACAGTTATGGCAACTTTTCCTAATGTCCAACCTAATCTCTCTTTGCTCGCACGTTTATAGACCCATTGCTTCTTTTCTGTCATAGAGGTAAAGTGAACAAGCTTTCTCCCTCCTCTGATGACACCTTTTTAGATACCGCAATCATTCATGTCCCTCTCAGTCTTCTCTTTTTCACAACTAAACAACCCAGTTCTTCAGCTTCCTTCATAGGTCTGTTTCTCAGACGCTTTTAAACATTCTTGTTCTCTTTCTGACCCTCCAATTTTCTCCATATCTTTGCTTGAAATGGGGCCCAGAACTGGACACAAGTCAGTTTGAGGCTAAAAGGCAGAGTAGAGCGGAGAATGACTTCTCATGTCTTGGCTCACACACACAATCTGTTTAATCATCCAAGATCACGTTTGATTTTTGGCAACCATGCACAGCTGTGATCATATTTAGCTTGTGTCCACTGATACCCTAATCCTTTCTCCTTACTCTTCCTAGACAGTCTCTTCCCATTCTGTGTGTGTGAAACTGATTGTTCCTTCCTAAGTGGAGCACTTTGCATTTATCTTTATTCAGTAGGTTCGTGTTCCGTACGCAAGTTTTATCTTCTGGTTGAGTTCAAAGGGGATGGGAAAAAATCATTGAAGATTCATTATTGAATATGCAATACGTAGGGTTTCCTCCAGATGTCAGTGAAAGGATCAGGTACTTAGGGTGCACTATAGCACACTGATCCCCCAAATGTATTGAAATTCATGATTTCACAGCTTTATTTAAAATGCATTGACCCATGTTAACCTGACACTAAATTCCTGCCTAAAAATATTTATAAAGCTTTAGAGAACAGGGAACTAAGACTGAGGAAGTATAGGTTAGATCTTCTGTAACCCTCCCTGAAGGTTAATTGAATTGCACTTGCATGACAATGAGAGGTAATTTTGAAATAGCTCAAAATGTACAGTATATACATTACATTATAGCCATGTTAATGCTTGCATTAGGAAGGAGGAGTAAATTTAAACAAAAAACCTCCACAAACCAGCTCAGTCAGAGCACTTCCTAAATGTTGCTATCTTACCCCTTTAACCTCCTCGAACATAGTGCACTGCTCTTTATGCACTGTAGGTCTGGGGACTTTTTTTGTGTGTGTGGCAAGTCCAGCGTTTCAGCTGTCTAAAAATATTACCCATCAGAGTGGGGGAGAGGAATGCATCTGTTGTGAACAGTAGCTAATGTGAAGTATCAAACAATTACCTTTGATATTTAATTACATTTCTTCCTAAATGATGCTTGAAGCACTGGCTCCATTATTTGAAGATGTTTTGCAAAATACATTGGAAGGCTCTGATTGAAACCACCCCCGGATCACAGCAGTCTAGAATAATGAAGGTTCCAAGTCATCTGCTTTCATAAATGCGAATAATTATACCCATTTAAGAGTATCTAGACAGTTAAACAGTCCAGAAGGTTTGAATAACAGAATGGGGGGGAATCTGTCACCTTCTTTTATTTTGTTGGAAAATGTGTGCTATGTTTTAGGGCATATTACTGTCAAATATTCTTTATCCTTGCAGGAATGAAGAATGACAGCTCTACCAAAAATGCTATGAAACACTGTTGGAATATAGTCATGTATGTCCCTTGACAGTATGCTATTATATACTGAATTTTCTGTGCCATTGGCTTAAGTTGCAAATGGGACATGTCTCCTTTAAATTGCACTTTGAAATTATTGAGCATATAGATCCAGCTGCTGTATGCTCTTTGGGTTTTTTTGTTTTTTGTTTTTATAATGGAGGATTTGGTTCACCAACCACAGGATGGTGCTGTCACATTTCATGTTGTATGTGAGCATCTATTTCAGTGCATCTGCAAATGAAACAAGTGGTAAAGGGATATAGCTACAGGAAAATACCCTTCAAAAAATTACTGTGACTTGATTACCTTAAATGATGTTGATGATTAATGATTTAAATGATGCTGATCAATTACTACAACTAACTATTATGGAAGTTAAACCTGGGAAACATTCCTTTGTATCTTTCTCCAATGTAAAAGTTGCAAATGGAATAAAGTTAACTCGCCCTATGAGTCAGGGCTTTTGCTACGTTTACCCTTTAAGTTTTGTTTAAAGGATGTAAAGCAGAATTTAAAGCACTTACACTCACTGAATATACTTATTCCACATGACAGATGAATTGGATTTCACAGTTAACATGTTGATTAATTTATTTCCACTTTGAACAATCACAGCTGAAAAACTATTATAAAGTCACAGTTCGGGACACTTAAAGACTCTCAGCAGTTTTCATGCTTCCATGTAATTGTCACGTGAATCCAATGTCCTCCTGTGACTCTCATTACAAATGTAATATCTTCCCAATATCAGCTCTTCTTTGCATTTTCTTGTCTTTCCACTCCCAAATTTTGTTTTTAGGGAAAACATTTGGAAAACTCTTACTTTCAGCAACGTTCACCTCAGAATGAGTCTGGTGGCAGTGTCAAGGCTGGCTGTGCTTAAATGCATTCTCACAACAAATGAAATAACTACTGTTCGTACAGGATAGTTAACCAATACTAAGCTTTTATAAGACACATTCAAGGCCTTTGAATATTTAACCCTCTTATGCTCCAAGTTCATTGCTGGGCAACTAAGCAGAGATTCTGGACTCACTTGGAGATCTTGTTATAGAAAATAACAAAGGCCTTGATCCAAAACATGTTAGTCAAAAGACTCTGGTGGGCTTTGAATCAGGGCCTTAGACCAGAGGGGCTGGAAGCACTATCAAGTTCTGTAAGCAGAAGAGGGCAGGGAAGTGGGGATGTAGCTCTAGATGCAGTCCCTTCTAATTACAGATTTGTCCCTCTTGACAATTCATTGTACTATTACTGAGGAATAACTTTAACTTATTAATTATTCATCTTAATGACTTTAGCCTGACTGTACCATATGTCACAGGCCACCTAGACTGGAAGGAGAAAATTTTCTAGGTTGCCTTCTCAGAGGGAGCAGATCTAAAAACCGGCTGTATGCCTATTTAAGTGGGAAAAAAAACCCAGTAAGATTTATGTACATTACATCTGAGAAGAAAGGCCTGATACCCTTCAACTGTAATTTCAATGTTTCTCTCAGTTTCTTCGTTTTAGCCTAAGGCTAAAACATCTATCCTTTAAACAATATCCATGCACAAAATATTTCAACAAAAACTTTACTTCAGTCATGTCATTGGAACACTGTAATTCCCAGTAAACATTGGTTTACACTGAAATTTATACAGAACTAACATGATGAAGTAAATGAACCGGATATCTTTTTCTTTTATAATATGAGGAACTTCATTTTCCAATAGTTCAGGCAATAACTCTTAGATGAAAGTTGCGTGTTTAAATGGAATGGTTTGTTTAACAAGACCTCACAGCTGCTTAATGTTAACATTTGACTCAATGCTTGGGAGAATCTCTAATTCATTGGTAACACTTTAACTCTTTAAAATAATGTCTTTTTATATTTTTTAAACTTTTTTTCACAACCCAAAATGACAGTGATGACCACAATAGCCAGATTAGAATGTATCTAAATCCAGAACCCCACAACATACAGAACAAATCTGTATCAAGAAACTGTATCAAGAAAAATGCAGCTCAGAATTAGCCCCAAATTCAACTGCACATCTTTAAATTTGTTAATCTGCCTCTAAGGATTAATTGAGTTTCTAGTGAAGTCCTGTGATTATAACCCAAACTCGTCTTCCTCGAATACTTGCAAAATGAGAGACACATTCTGTCTCATAAACTAAACTTCAAACCATGCTGTTACTCAGCTTCATGTTATAAATTACACAGTCTCTTTCTGCAGAACCTGGGATCAGAAGAACATCTGAATTTATAAAACAACAAAGATACAGCATGACTAAGTACTGCTTGCAAGTATTTACCAACAAAAATCAGCTGCTACCTAGACCCAATTAGCTTAAGTATTTTATCACAAACTAGACCTATCCACTCAAGTTAAAATGATTGTTTAACAGGGTATGTGTCCATTCATATTGATAGTTGCAACAAACAGCATAATACTTGCCAGTCAAATTCCTTCTAAATCTAAACATTAAAGTGAAAGCATGGAAAATAACCTGCACCCCAGCACATAAATTACGATGTTCTAATTAAAATGTAATATAGAGGTGTGCACTATCATGTTAAGTGACATCCCTCCATTAATCACTGTTAAAAATGACTATAGAAAAGCATGACAAACCTAACAATACTGGTTCAGCACAGAACCATACAGCAAACACTCCTCCTCTGCAATACACACACACACACACACACACACACACACACAATGTGAGATGTATGCAGTAGCATCAGTGCGTATCAGTTACATTTGGTCGTCTTGGTTTGTGAATGGAGAGAACTATGAGACATTCACAGAACTCTGACGCTGTTCCTGGACAGTAGAGACTCGCTCAAGAAAAGCTGCAAATCTTCAATTCCCAACTAATCGGAGCAAACCGTCCGTGTCTGCTGCAATATCAGAGTCACTTACTGCATTGCTTTTTCAGCTGAGTGGCAGTGACTGTTCTTCCCAGTCACGCATGGTTTTGTCACCTGGAGGGTTTCTCTCTTCAGCACAATTCAGCTCCAAAGTAGCTGCATATTGAGGGTAATAGTATTCGTTATGTACTGGGGCTTTCTGGCTGCAGTGACTGCTTGCCCTATCTATAGCCTCTGGTGTATGCTAAGTAAGCAATCCACTGGGTCTTCATAATGAAAGAAGGAAGAGGCACAGCTTTCAAGACCAGACAAGAGCATTTTGTATCATAGTCCACTGCATCCATACGATTTTAAAGCCTTCATGCTGTCTTGTTGTCCTTTACAGAGCAATTTGTATGCATCCTGTGTCACCATAGAAGGCATAAAGGAACATAACACAATGTTTCAGAGAGATTTGGGGTTTACATTTAAAATATATTAGCCCAGATTTGTAGGTTTTTGAGTGAGCATTAAGTTATTTCAATCCAACCTTTTTATTACTGGAAGTACAAGCCCAGGGGATTTCTAGGTTTGACACTTTATAATATCTGTATATGGGAATGGGATAGTTGGGGGGTGGGGAAGCAGGAATTTAAAACTTCTGGGATTAACATCCCAAATTAAACTTTCAGACATCATTTTACTTGCCTGAACAGTGCCTACAGCAATTGGATCTGATCTTTGAGTGGGAGGTGGGATGTTCTACAATAATAGAAATAATGAACAAGAATAAGCTGGAGAAGCGAACAGGTGCTAGCATCAAAAAGCCTGTCCTTAAGGCAGTCTTGATTTCCTTCTAGTGAGAAAAATGTGGCTATGAAATGTCTGGAGAGCATCATGAGGGCAGTGCAACTGTTCATCTCCCTAGCTAACTGCAGCAAAAATTGTGGACTCTGTAGCATTTTTCCTTGCATTGTTCTGCCAGCAACTTCAACTCTGGCCTTCGAGGGAACCTCTTGGGGATAAAGAACCCATTTTATGTCTTTGCTTATTACCACGGCCTCTTGTGACCTGCTAAAGCTAAGTGTCCCTAACTGCTTGTGGTACATTTGTGATGACAAATAAATTGTAGTCCTTGTGGTGAAAGTGGAATGCTTTGTCCAATTAGCTGTCTCAATATTTAATAGCAGTGATAGTTTAAGAATAAACCTGTTAAAAGGAATCACTTATTATTTCCAATCATTATTCAGAGTTTTGTGGATGTTAGAGAGTTGCTCAAGAAGTGAGTGTAGTACTAAGACGCCTTCAAAAACAGTAATGACTGTAAATTGTCGAATATCGGTTTGAACTGTCTCATTGCTGTCAGAGAATTCCCGGAGGTGAGTATCTATTCAGTTAGCACCAGAAAAACCCACCCACCAAAACCAAGAGGATTAATAAACTTTACAGGCCTATTAACTGAATCCTTAAAGGACAGTCAAGGACAGGCGTTTAGCAGCAGGACGGTCTGTCTGTAAGGTAGCGTCACAGTATGTCAATCAGCGGCACTTAAGCTTTTTTCTGTCCTTCTGGGATTTTTGTGACACTGTACTTGGAATGTAGCTTTGCATCCTCCTCAAACGCTTAGAGATTTTTAAAATATTGTTTACAATTCTTTGCAGTCTCACCTATGTAAATACTAAAGATTGAGTAGTCATCTTATACATCAGAACCACCCAAGTATACTCAAGCATTTTAGACCGGGAAATTCTGCATATGGTATATTTGTCACTGTTATTGAGTCTTTATAAAATGATGATGTGACACTACCCTAGTGTGGGATGGGGGACTATTTTTTTCTGTACTCAAATGGTGGGATGGGTACATGAAACATCACAAAGAAGTGTATCTTTTGAACTGTATACAGAGAAGTATCAACACTGGACTCTCACCTGAAACTTTTAAGTTTATTTACTAGAGGTTATGTGTTAAGCATGCAGGGGGTTTGATGCTGTAAAACTTATAGAAGAGATATGCAGGTATTTTAACAAGAAGTAATCTAATCCTATTAAGAGCAGGGGGAACTACAGATTTCAGAAGACCCCTTTAATTTTCTGGGCTCTTGCCTCCGCTCAATGACGTATTGTGCCCCATTATGTTAACACATCAGGTTATATCGCATTAAAAATGGTACATTGAGCCCAGGAAATAAAACAAATTCCTGAATAACTGGGTAGTGTATATACTGGGGGAAGGAGGCAGAAGAAGCAGTTTTTATTCAGTCTTCTTTTAAAAAGATGTTTTAAGCTTAAAAGGACAATCCCCCCCCCCCCAAATATTCATGACTCCAATAGTGAAAAATAAATTATTGATCTGTCCCAAAATGTGATATTTATTGTATTACAGATTAAACACTTGACTGAGTGCAGCATTGTCAAGTAGGAAATTACCAGAATCCCTAAGGAGCAACATTGTCCATGGTGCTTTAGTTGAAGATCTCTTACAAATGAGCTGAAAGGTATATTGCATTTGCAAACTGCAACAGAAGTTTTTTGAATTTTAAGCTGGATGTCAAGGAAGCAGGACAGGGCTGTAAGTGACTCCAGCCATGAAATATGAAGAGTACCAGACATAGCAAACTTCCTGTCCATAGGAAAAGTGAACTAGTCCCTGTATGTATTTGTATTGCATATCTATTTATTAATCAAATTCAAAAAAGGCTTTTATATACGTCTTATCAAGGAACTATTATTCCTTAAAGCATGAATTCGCCTTAGAACAGATTGCTTGGGCCTTTCTCTGAGTGCTTGCTCTGTTACACCATCATTTTTATAACCATAGCACTGAGCAGTCCCAACCAAGATCAGAACTCTACTGTGCTAGGCACTGTACATAACCATGGCAAGAGAGCGCTCCTGCCCAGAAGAGCTTGCAGCAGAGTTGAAGACAGACAAAAGGCCGGAAGAAAATCAGGATTATCCCTCCCATTTTACACATGGGAACTTGAGAACTAGAGATCCAAAGCTCACCGAAGTCAATTGTAGTCATTTCAGTGGGCTTTAGATCAGGTCCTAATGATTTGCCCAAAGTCATGAGCGGTACATCTACACTACAATTAGACACCTTTGGCTGGCCCATGCCAGCTGACTTGGGCTCGTGCTAAGGGACTGTTTAATTGTGTTATAGACATTCCAGCTTGGGCTCAACCTGAGCTCTGGCAATCTCCCACCTCACTGGGTCCTACAGCCTGGGTTCCAGCCCGAGCCTGGATGTGTACACTGCAATTGAAGAGCTCATTAGCCTGAGCCCTGTGATCCCAAGTCAGTTGTGGGTTTTTATTGCAGTGTAGACATATCCTGGGAGAGTCTGTGGCAGAGCTGCAAGTTTTTGAGTCTCTGTCTGGCACATTGATCACAGGACCATCCATCTCCAATTAATTAATCTGTTTCCCAGACTGAAAGTACTCCTGTTTTGACTATAGCTTTCAACTGGGGCTGCAGTCCATTCTTCTCCTAGCCCTTTAGAAAACCTGTGTTGGAAAAGGAATTCTTTAGTGTGTGTTTTATGAAAGGCTCCTAATTCCTAAAAAATCTGTCTGTCACTGTGTCCCAAAGGAAAGCCTACTACAGAAATGAAGTATTCTCCTGTTTGTGTGTGATCAGCTTTGCATGGGTGCAAAATGCAACAGTTATAAGTCTGAAAACCCAATTCTAAAGAAGGAATTACTAGGGGAAACGTCAGCTGCAGACCAAAGATTCAAGTCTGGGCCAAGAAACTGATGTGAATTGCCGTCTGCGTTTTTTTTATTTTCTGATTAAAATAACATCTGTGTGCTTCAAAACACTGAGTCTGACTACAAGGGGAAAGCAAAACAAATTAAAACCGTTGGAATGGACGGGGGAGTGCATGGGTGGATCAAAGTGTTAATGGCTTCTTTTTTTTTTTAAGTGAGTGTTGTACTGGAATGATACTGTAACAGCTGATGTAGGCCTGGGTTGACTGAGTTGGGTGATTGAGATCCATACCAGCCCTAAGCCAAGTTATGATAGACCAGGAGCGTTAGGCCTTTCCTTTAATTACAGGCTACATGATTTTCTGAGTTCTTGAACCTGGATATAAAGGACAACAGAGGGGAAATTACTTTTTGTAGTGCTAACAGGGCCAATTGAATCATGGTGGATGAGTCCCATTCCCAAAAGTTGACAAGAAGGTGTGAGTATCAACAGAGGGAAAACTATTTTTTGTAGTGATCCAGCCACTCCCAGTCTTTATTCATGTCTAATTTGATGGTGTCAAGTTTGCAAATTAATTCCAGTTCTGTAGTTTCTCCTTGAAGTCTGGTTTTGAAGTTTTTGTGTTGAAGGATGGCCACTTTTAAGTCTGTTATTGAGTATCCAGGGAGATTGAAGTGCTCTCCTACTGGTTTTTGAATGTTACAATTCTTGATGTCTGATTTGTGTCCATTTATTCTTTTGCATAGAGACTGTCCAGTTTGGCCAATGTACATGGATGGCAGAGAGGCATTGCTGGCAAAAAAAATAATTTTCCTCTGTTGATATTCACTCCTTCTTGTCAACTGTTGGAAATGGGCCACATCCACCATAATTGAATTGGCCTCATTAGCACTGACCCCCTACTTGGTAAGGCAACTCCCATCTTTTCATGGGCTGTATATTTACACCTGCCTACTGTAGTTTCCACTCCATGCATCTGAAAGCTTATGCTCAAATAAATTTGTTAGTCTCTAAGGTGCCACAAAGACTCCTCATTATTTTTGCTGATACAGAGTAACACGGCTACCCCCCTGAAACCAACCACCCATCTCTACATATGAGTGGGGAGTTCAGCTTTCATGGCCCATTCATTCTCTGCCAAGACTGCTACTCTAGCTGACAGTTGTGATGGTAGTTTTGTGCTTAGGATGCCTTGGAAAATCTGCTATCAGGTGCTTAAAAATAACCCTCGTGGGCTTATCTTGATGGCTCAGTATTGCTACAGGAGACAACTGGTTTGATTCTGGTCTTTATCATTCCAAAATGGCAGGGGCAGGGAGCAATGCACAAAAGTAAAAATTCAGTTATCAAGGGAGGAAATGCCTCTTGTTGCTATGCAACAACCCATGTAGTCAATTTAGCAGTAGCATTGTCACGCTCAAGAGGAAGTCAGTCATTTTCTGGAAGGTCGGTGGCTCTGGCAATTGCACAAAGGTCTAGTTAGAAGTGGAAAAGAAAGGAGGATCTTTCCTTTATTTCAAATGTGCTCTCAGAGGAGATCAAAGCTTGTTGACTTCTGGCTGTTATTTATCAGCTGATGTCAGAATACATCACAGAGTTACTGGCTAGAAGTGATTAGGGTTTTAATATTGCAAGTTAAATAAGTAGCTAGAAAGTTTTGTTTCAAGATGGCTAGGAAACAAGATCAGATAAGGAAACAGAACAAATTAGCCAGAATTTATTAAGATGTGGAGTTGACCCCATCCCAGGAAGGATCACAAAAATAGTGTCTAATGGGTGTGCATGGTTTAAAAACATGCTTGCTTCAAAACATGCCACTGTGTTCCTTGGAACACCACTCAAGTAACAGTGCATAACTTGTGGTACGTGTAACTCTTGGAATGAGGGATAGCAGTTTTAAACCGGCTCATCTGTGTGTAACCTCCAGATTATGTTTGTTACTCAGCATCACAAGACATTTTATGACTGGGGAAAACCAAGATGAGAACTATGGGCCTGGAATGTGAATTGGGTCATCATGCCAGATGGGAGGGTTTATTGTGGAGGACAGATGTTGCCTTCCTTTCCTGGATGCTCCTGGGTTTCTGTATAGGAGGCAGATGCACTGTTGTAACCCAGATAATGAAGGAAAAATAGCTTTAAAAGATACATTCCTTTCAACCTTTCCTATAAGAGAGTAGTTGTGCCCTTTGGAGCAAGGAATGGAGTAAAGTGGCTATAAATAAGATAACAGATGGGCTTTTATTTATTCTCATTTTAGTTTAGTTCAGCATGAAGGAAACTAGACAGGCTGGGAATACTTGGTGAAAGAGGGTCTGAATCATATTTGCATGAAAGTCTATTTACACAGCTGCTAGACCAGTGTAAAGGAGCCCTAATGCAAATGGAAATGAGGACTGATGTCTCATGATCCTCCTTGAGATAATTACCTGGGTAGGCACCACACCTGCATTCAGTCTGGGATCTAGAGAAAGAGAGAAAAAATAAGTGGAATGATCTTCTAGTCATTCTAGACTGTGGGGGAGGTTCTAGTTCCAGTGGACTTGAATTTGAACTAGGGAACTGATCCTTACTTTAAGCGAATAAGCCTTGGGCTTTGGGTGGGGCTCCACAACATTTGCTACTTCATGGGTGTCTTCTTCTTATGCAAGCTTTCACTAAGTGCTATTGCAATATGTTAACAAGTGAGTGTTGAGAGAATGTGGAATCGGTCAGCGTTACCCTTGGCTGATGCGGCAATTCATGGTTTGGACACCATCAGGTGGTTAAGGGACACCTACATACAACACATCACCGGACATTGGCAATATCAGGAGGGATGAGCTGGAGTGCCGATGAGAAGTGCTGTCGGGAAAGTAACTGAAATACTGTCCTCATGGATTTTCCATTTGGAAAATACAATCTATCGTAAATGCTCAATTACTGAGGGACAATGTACTCTCATTGCTATATTCGCTTTATACAATCAACTCCCTGTATAACTTTTCATGAGTGATGTACCCAAGTATTTAGATTCTAATATCTAAACTGTGCTGTTAAATTTATTCACCTTAATTTGGGTTATTGCTGATTATGCACTAAGTACATATTATGACTTTTAAAAACAAACTCTGTGGGTAATCTAAGCACTATACCCAGATATACAGACACTCTTATCTCAATCTATGTATTACATACTTTTGGGTTGTTGGACTTTTGGGTGGTTTTTGGGTTGCTGGACTTAGGACCCTGAGGGGAAAAGGACACTGCCAAACTTACTCGGGGGTGGGTCTTTTGCTCCTGGTTTGTGTTATGAATTCTGTTTGTGGTGTTTCCCCAACATAATGCTGCATTGTTTCCCTCATTTATTAAAAGGATTTTGCTACACTCAGACTCCATGTTTGCGAGAGGGGAAGTATTGCCTCCTAGAGGCGCTCGAGGAGGTTGGGGGGTGGTATGTAATTGTCTCAGGTCACTAGGTGGGGGCTCGAGTCAGTTTTGCATCGTGTTACTGAAACGGAACCCCTAGATACTGAACCCAGCCCTTGTTGATTGTACCAACTCGGACAAAAGGGTTACATTTACAAAGGTTGTCCTCCAAGATTTCCAGTAGATATTAAGGGAGAGTAGGTGCCCTGATCTAGCCCAGAACCTGTTATCTCTACAAGCCTCTGTCTGTCTAGGTACTTAAATTGCTCCAATTTCCTTGGTATCTGAGCACTTCACAAACATCATTAGCCCTAGGATCAAATTGTCAATAGGTGTTTTTTGGTTTCTTTTGAGTACCCATTTGTCTGTGCCATGAAATCAATGCACAATGTGGCATGATTGACTGTCTCCGATAAGAACTAGACCGAGGAGGAGTGGCACAGATACCGACCTATGCCTGGATTTACCCAGTCCAAATAGCTTCTCACTTATAAACATCAAAATCATTTAAACATAGCAGGTGACAGAGGGAGAAAAACATAGACAATGCAGTCCTGCGAGAGACTGTTTGCCCAGTTTATTGCCCATCAGGATTTCACAGATACTGGTTTTATAGATGTAGGAAAATGTCAAGACACATTTCCATTTCTAGATCTTAATAAGATCACTCCTGCCTAGAGATAAAGTAAATCAACATAAGGCATCCACCATGACTAAATATTTCTACCAACATATAGATTGGAAATCATCATGTAATAGGCAAAGATCAGAAGCACCAGTACATATAGGTAGAGAACTCATCACTATTACAACTGAAAAAAAAATCCATATGCCCAATACATTGTGTTAAAGAAAATCATTGAATGGACTTTCAAGGAAGAGAAGGGATTGAAAAGAGTAAGAGAATGTCTAGTTTCCAAAGAAAAGAATTGTGGGTCAGAGTCATTTGCTACATGGTGTGAAGATTTCTCAAATACTAAGCCTCATAATAAATTTTGATTTCTCAGCCCTAGAAAAGTTACACACCAGCAAAGCTGAGTTCAATTATAACACTTCATTACAACAAACAAAAAGCTCTTTCCCTAGAGAAGAATAACATTTTAGAATGACTAGTTGTTTATGTTGTTATATTCCCAAGTGATCAAGACTGGTCCAGCATTGAATTAATCTTTATTAATCTTTACTCATGAGGATTCATCTGTCAAAGAAAGTCGTTTTTTAAAAAATCACTTTACAAGCCTTGCCGCAGATGGAAAACACAGACATAAGTTTCCCTGGGCTTCAGACATGTCATCATGTAACCGTTAATAAATGCAGATATTAAAGATCTCATTTGTACTATGACCCAAAACTGCCTTTCATGGAAAGCAAAACGTGGTGTTAATGTTGTCATTTATTTAACACTGCTCAGTGTTCTAAAAACATGGGGCGTGGGGAGGAACCCAGCCCCCTGCCTCCATGAGCTTACCATCTAAGAGGCCTGGACCTGCTCCTGCTGAAGTCAATGGCTATTCCAGCATAAGGGACAGAGGATCCCATCAGTTTCCTAGTCATTATTCAAGACATTAGGGGATCAGAGCTTGCCTTCTCTTGCCCCAAGGAAGAACAGTCATAATCTGATACGACAGACAGCCACGCCACACTGCTTGGTCAGCTGCAGTTAGCATCATGTCAGCTATCTCAGCTCTTCACAATCATGTTCAAATGTGATAAAATTTTCTAGTTAAGACTTAACCTTACTAGCAGTAAATACTGGCACATAGTATGTAGGGTGATGGTTTATGTTTGGAGTGATGCATAGAACTTTGAAGCAGCAAAACCCTTTTATAAATAAGCATTTTGGAACCTACTCTCCTGACTAGCTAAGAATTGTACTGTCCTGTTGTTTTTGCTACCTCACTTCCCACCCTGTTCCCCTTGTTTATCTCATCTGTCTGTTATGTCTTGTCTTTTATATTGCAAGTTCTTCAGGGCAGGGACCATTTGTGCAGTGCCCAGCACAATGCCCCCAGATAGTTGACCTCTAGGTGCTATATAAATGTTAATAATAATAACGGCCTTATCAAATGGGATTGAGTTGAGCAGTCAATTGTTGCTTTTGGAGTTCTGTATTTCTAACCCACATTTTCAGGAACATGTAAAGTTTTCTGATAGGAAACACCCTCCTCAGTGCATAAGGTGTAGCCTGAGGCAGAACAGAGGTAATTCAAAAGACACTTTAGCATTGGATTCTGTAGAGGTGGAATAATATGCTCTAAATATGGTTCTCTAGTTTAACACGTGGCAAAAGGTTATCACCCTAAATGGAATATTTGGAGAACATTGGGAAAAAATGACATTTGTATGGATGCCTTGAGTTCTCCCAAGGGACTTTTATTGTAATTCAGTTTACCGAGCATTAGCTATTAGACTCTTAGCTTGTAGTTGAATCCTTTCCCATTCCCTCATCAAAATGAATGTGTGCTTACTGTACTGTGGGCATACTCTTAGCCCCAGTCTGTATCAACTCACGTTCCAGCCTTGCAAATCCATTCTCAAATTCATTTTAACTTTGAGTATCATGCAACATGACAATCAGTAACTCCCCCCCGCCATTATAATGCAGGACACTGTCTGATTATGCATTATGTATGAGTATATATTAAACATCCTCTAAGCACTGGTGTAATTTATAGATTTGTGTATCAGACATGTTGGCAAATGGATGAAATAGAGGTTTAAAAATTCCAGCAGAGCCTCTTTTTATTTTTTTCTTCCCCCAATGGTAAATTTCAAAATGATATATACCCTTTTTCCACTTCAAGTTTAACATCACTGATGCAGTTCTCTGATTCTTTAAGTGCCGGCAACATCCTTAGCCCTGTGCAGAACAGAGGAAAACCCAATCCCTGCCTGAAGGAGTTTACGATCTTAACAGACAGCACAGATCAGACTCCGTGACTGCACTGAGAGACCCAGAGAAAGGCTAGATCTTTAGAGCTCTGATTCCAATGCCAAGTAATGATGACATCCTTACTGGCAGTGATTTGTGGACTTCTTGGAAGAAGTGAGTCTTCAAGGGGGATTTGAAAGATGAAATTAGTGATCTTGGCTCTGCACAATACCCCCTGAGGGGCTGCTCTGAAAGCCCTCCACATATGTTCAGTATGTGGGTAGGGGCTGGAAACTGGATCACGATCTTTGTGTTTTAGTGCTTTAATGCCCTGACCCAGCCGTAGTCCTAAATACCACTATACCTTGGAAATATCTGCTCCAGGGAAAAGATAATCTGCATAGAGGACGGAGTGACTGTGTATGGATCATACCAGCCAGACCACAGAATTAATACTGGTTTTGCAGCACTAGTGTATACCGGTTGACGGGTGAGATCTTAAGAGCACTGTGATCTGTTCTGATAAAGTTAATCCATGCTCCTTCATTTGTGACTCTTAAGTTTCCTGTTGTCTTGGTTTTTGACTCTTCTCATGATTTCTCTTGGTTTTTCTCCTTCTGTTTATTCTCCATGTCACAGAACTGTGCACAGGTTTTGGTTTTCAAACCTAATGAATAGTTTGAGCCCACCACAAAAGAAACTATCTCCCAAGGAAACAAGGAACTACAAAGAAACACATGCAACATTTTCAACAAAGGCTCAACCCACTGAAGTCAAAGGGAGTCTTTGCATTGACTCCCTTGGGAGTTACATCCAGTCCACGGCCAATAAAATAAGTAGGTGAGTGATATATGTAGTTTGCCGTGTTTTCACTATTTAAACAATCTTAGAAATATTCAGATCATAATGTGATGAGAGCTATAGAAGTACCTAGTTGGATGGACTGATAGATAGTTAAATAGATTTATCGGGTACAGTGAATTTCACACCTTTGCCCCACCAGATGGTATTTAAGATGCCCTACCCACCTAGGAAACAAAGTTTATTCAATAGGGAGGATACACTCTCCACTGTCAGAGGATTCAATAGAGGTAGACCAAGGAGGCTTGGCTATGGTTTTGATTTTGCAAAACCTCATTGATCATACCTGGAACCTCAATTCTTACAAAAAGTGGGAAGGATTTATAAAAGCTTCCAGTTTTGGCCCATAGCTTTTAGTATCCAGCTATTGAAGAGGCAAAAACAGCTATATATATTTGTTGATCTCCAGTAATTCTTTGAAGATGTCTTTAGACCAGACTTAGCTCTTACTGCCAGCACTGTATGAATAACAAACCCTAAATGTATTTTGTACTGCTACTGACACCCCTTAAAAATGTGACCCATAGCAAGAGAAATCAATTCCAGCTGCTTGCAGCATTTTCATAATCCGGACTCTCATTCTACTTATCCTAACTGCTCTAATAACTCCGAGGAAAGGAAAACAATGTCTCTGTGTCTTCTTTCATTGTTTTCTTGTCTCCAAACATGTAACCCTATGGTAACATCTGAATCATACCTGGTCTAATAAAATAAATCAGATATATATTTTGTCTTTGTGTTTTGCTTCTGTCATCCAGCATTATTTCATAACCCACTGAGTTTATTAGTTTTTTTTTTTAATGGCATTGCTGGAAATTCTGATCAGATATAATTCCACTGGCCTCAAATAGCAGTACAAAGTCAACAAATATCCCTACATCCAAGCCAAATTCTTGTCTGAGCAGATATGTTCTATTTTTGCCAAATACAATAATATAACGTTTCCACTGTCTTTGCATTCCTCGTACATGGGGAACTCTGGCTTACAAAATTCTTCATAACAGACTTCATTATTTATCCACTGTAAGTGTGTGGGATATGGATGACAAAGCCAGAGCTCAAGATTTAATTGTACTCTAGATGCTGATTGTTTTGAGGTTTTTTCTTTTGCATATAACTGCAATACATTTTAAATTAAATAAACTGTATCAACACCATCAAATTTAGCTATGGTATAACTTTAATGATTTACACGTGCTTTTCACCAGAGCCGAATTCGCCCCATAGGGCTGATGTCCATATTGATGCTTAGATCCTTTATGGAAAATTTGTCCCTGAAATATATTCAGTTGTGTGATCTGGTTTGGGGCTTTTTCCAAGATCCCAGTTTAACAGTCTGTCCTTGAAAGTCTCTATCATATACAAGTAGTGTCAAATACTGCCCTCAGTCCATGGACACAATTTGCCTTCGATTTCAGTCAGAGTTGCATCAACAGATTGTGTAATATGGGTCCAGGGATGTTTCTCATAAGTCATGCAAGTATTGCTTTTTTTATTTCAAGCTACCTACATCAGTAACTATTTCACTCTATCAGAAGGAAAGCCATGTTAGTCTGGATCTGTAAAAAGCGACAAAGAGTCCTGACACGCATCTGACAAAGTGGGTATTAACCCACGAAAGCTTATGCTCCAATATGTCTGTTAGTCTGTAAGGTGCCACAGGACTCACAAAGAGTCCTGTGGCACTTTATAGACAGACGTATTGGAGCATAAGCTTTCATGGGTGAAAACCCACCTCATCAGATGAATGTAGTGGAAATTTCCAGAGGCAGGTATAAATATGCTGGCAAGAATCAGTCTAGAGATAACGAGATTAGTTCAATCAGAGAGGATGAGGCCCTCTTAGCTACTCTTTGTCACTTATTTCACTTTGCATTTCACTGATGAATGAAGAAATACTTCTTCATAGTATCTAAATCAGGGGTAGGCAATCTATGGCACGTGTGCCGAAGGCGGCACGCAAGCTGATTTTCAGTGGCACTCACACTGCTCGGTTCCTGATCACAGGTCCGGGGGGATCTGCATTTTAATTTAATTTTAAATGAAGCTTCTTAAACATTTTAAAAACCTTATTTACTTTACATACAACAATAGTTTTGTAATATATTAAAGACATAGAAAGAGACCTTCTAAAAACATTAAAATGTATTAATGGCACGCAAAACCTTAAATGAGAGTGAATAAATGATGATTCGGCACAGCACTTCTGAAAGGTTGCCGACCCCTGATCTAAATACATTTTCAGATGTACGCTTTGGGATCTGTCTGGGTGAAAGATGTCAAATATTCTATAATTATTACTAATCAATCTGTACCTTATGCTATACAGCATGCTGCATTTTTTCTGATAACTTAAGGACTATAAGAAGCCCATTCTTTAGTAATAAATGAAACAGGCTTCAAAAGAAAATCAGTATCATTCATTTATTGCTTAGGAATGTGTGTGTGTGTGCGTATAGATAGATATCTGAGAGAGTCCCCTTCCCTGAAGAGTTTACAGTCTAAATAGACAAGACAAAGATGGTAGGGGAGGCAGAAGCAGAGAAAGGTGAAGTGACCTGCCCCAGGTCACATGACTGGTCCGTGGCAGAACCAGGACTAGAATGTTGGTCTCTCAAATCCATCTCTAGTGCCCCAGTGCTTGAGCATCCACCCTCCCACATGATGTAAGGTAAAACTTTCTAGGGGCTGACTCTGCAGCCCCTACTCATGTGAGACATCCCATTGAAGCTGACGGGACTATTCACAGAACTAAGAATTACTCATGCAAGTAATAGTTCAGGATCAGGCCCCTAGTTTATCCTCATTTCATTTTCAGTGAGGAGGATCTCAACATGCTTTGAAATAACAGGAATTCACTGATGACTAGCATACTGCATGACCATTTATGCACCTATCACAATAGGAGTGCTGATGATATGGGAAGTAAGATGAAAATATATTAAAGCAAAGAAGGAACAGATTTTACACAGAGTAGTAGCTAATATATGGTATTTCTTTTTATTCAACTCCTTTCTATTTTGGCTCTTATATCTGTAGGTTATACAATATTTAGTCATTCCCTGTGTTTTAATTTATATTTCAGTATGATAATTCTAATTTTCATTAAATTCATACTTATTCCTCCTATGGAGAAGTTGCTTCAAAATCATAATTCTGAAAGTCTTAGCACTTGCTCACCATTCAGGAAATACAGACTTTCCTTTTTTTCCCACATAGTATTATCATGAACCACATCAAGCATTTATTATAAGAAGTGCAAAGCATATCCCTCCTTTGAGAATAGAAACTAAAATGGCAGTTTTCAGAATGAATTGGAAAGCCACCCTATGTATGTTAGACACTTATAATTCATTTGTCCTTTTATATCACCACTTTGAAAAAGTTAGTGCCTGAAACTGAAAAAGAAGGAGCAACAGGATTTTCAAGGAATGAAAATATTATCTTCCTATTATTATTGCTGTTCTGGCATATCACTATGCTCTTCACAGGCAATTTAATGTCCGTTTGCTGTTCTCTGCATTCTTCAATCTATTCTGTGCCTAGAGACACAGAATGCATTGCCATATATTTGGATGTTTCAACAGGGCTGCCCAGAGGATTCAGGGGGCCTGGGGTCTTCGATGGCAGGGGGCACCCGCTTCGGCGGTAATTTGGCAGAGGGGGGTCCTTCCACTCCGGGACCCACTGCTAAAGTACCCCGAAAAGACCCGTGGTGGGGCTCCCTGCTGCTGAATTGCCACCGAAGACCCGGCACTTTGGTGGCGGGTCCCAGAGCGGAAGGACCCCCCCACCATGGGTCTTAGGGGCACTTTGGCAGCGGGCCCCGGGGTGGAAGGACCCCCTGCTGCTGAATTGCTGCTCAAGACCTGGAGCGGAAGAAGCTCCAGAGGCTTGGGCCCCGCAAGAGTTTCCCAGGCCCCCTGGAACGAATGAAGTACCCCACTCCAGGGGCTCCGAAAAACTCTCATGGGGGCCCCTGCAGGGCCTGGGGCAATTTGCCCCACTTGCTGCCCCCTCTGGGTGGCCTTGTGTTTCAAGGTAATTTGTCCAAGACTGCAACTTAAATCATCTTTCATTCTTGTCAAGAGCTTGGGTCTACCTGCTGAAAGGTAGGGGTATAGCAGGTGGACATGCAGCTGCCCTCATCTTCCCATCACGAAATGTGGTGACCCTTTAGGGATGAAACCCTGGCCTCACTGTAGTCAGTGGAAGTTTGCCATTGACTTTAGTAGGCAGCAAATTTCCCCTTGGGACTCTGTCAGTGCATATTTTAATTCAATGACCTGGTAGTGTTTAAAGCATACGGGCACTCTCCAGTCAAAGGCACACAAAGCTTTTCAAGTCATGCAGTCTCTGGTTGTCTGCAACCATTGATAGGTTCTTCCTCAGGCTGACTTATGCTACAGAAATGCTGCCCTGCCATGGAAGTCTAAAAGCAAATGATGTGTCTGATCCTGCAGCCTTTACTAGCGAGTCATCCTTATTCACAGAAATAATCCCATTACAATCAATGGGACTACTCACATAAGTACAGATTACATGCAGAATTAAACGATTACATCCTGTCTATGCTTGTCACCTCCAAACACACAGGTATGGTGCAAGAAAGTGGACTCTGGCCTGTTGAATTCCTGAGGCAAGAGCTGTCAGCAAAAATGAAGAAAAAACATAGACTGGAATGGGCTGTATGATGCCCTGTCCTTTCATTGATCCCTCTTTTGATATACAAATCCACAAAGTAATCTGGTGTTGTGGGCTCTGCATCGGCAATAGGCTATGCCTCTGGAGTAGGAAGGATCACACAATTCCTTGGTATAACGATTTAGAGGACAGAGACCCCACTTCGGTTTTCTGAGAACTTCTGTTGATCCTAAGGGACTGATCCTATAGCCCTTTCTTGTATGAGCAGTCTCACTGATTTCACGTAAAGAAGGGGCTTGGACTGTAATACATTTGCCTAGGTTTGTTTGTTGTTTGATTTTTATACAGTGGTATGAAATCTGTGAGTGACGTTCCTCAGGTAGCAATGCTATAATTTGGCACATCATGCTACTTTGCATAGTATTTTTAACGGAATTTTTTTGTGTTACGACCTGTAGAAGTTCATGTAAGCTGCTATGAGACCTGTCTATGAGGACTAGTACCAAATACTCTTGAAATAGTGTTTAATGATGCACTCTAGATTCTATGGGTCAGATTCTGATACAAGTTGAGTAGAATCTTACTTCCTGAGTAGTTGATTTCAGAGGGTCAGGTCAGAGTAAATTACAACTCAGAATGAGTAATGGTGGCAGAATCTGGCTCCCACTGTATGTCTGTCATTTATGATTAAACTAACTTCCAGTGCCCCACTCTGAATACTGCTGACTGTAATTATGTATAAAAGTGATCCTGCCCATAAACTATACATAGACAATGAGTTCCATAAGAGCACCTCCTGTTTTTGATGAATGAGAGCCACGGGGTCCAATGGATTATTCACATCTTACTGCTTTGCGTTGTTGTCAGGCATGGATTTAAAAACTGAAACTCACCCCTGGAATTAGAGAGTAGCATTTTGAAATATAATTAAGATAAAAAAGAATATAAAACATAGAAGGAAGGATTCTTGCCAGAACAGGTTGATTCATTGAGTTCAACTTAGATTTTTAATTTACAACAAGCTTGCCTAACCTCAGCTTCTGTACCATCCACTAAAATATTAAATAAAATTATATCAAATTTATTCTTTGTGACATTAAGGAAAATTGGCTCCCACACTGTGGCATACAGTTTAATAAATGTAATTTAAAGAACAATAGAACAATGGCATTTATGTTTTAATTATGCCAAATAAAAGCTGGGATGTATTCTTTTAACGAAACCATTTTTCTTATGAAAGTAGACCTTTCTGATAAGGTGCCATATGTAATGTGTTGCTTTTAATTACATGGTCCTAAGTAGCATACTCTCTTTGGAAACCAAAAAACCAATGTTCAAGATCAGGAACATTATAAGAACTAAACATGCTGTTAATGTTGTTTTAAAACAAAAGATCTAACTCTTCCCAGAAAACAGTGTTTATTTCTATACAAAGAGACTACATAAAAGAGGACCAGATATCTTCCAAAAATAACAGTAACAAAATAAGAGAATAATCAATGTTATTTTAATGATCCCTATCTTCCTGTTGTTCCAGTCACTGAACAAACAGCAACATTAAAACCAGTAAACATTACAACATACAACCAAAGAAACAGCTGAAACGAGATAAAAATCCCATAAATAATTACAGCTAACAATTAGAATACATCAAAAGCTTTTTAAAGATATTCATACACTCTTAAAAAATTGACTGGACAAGAGAGACTTGGATGATAAAATTTTGCCGTATGCTTTTTAAGGATTCACTGCTACATTCCTTATCCAGGGAAATAGCCTGTTGATTTCAATTGGGACATTACAAGTGTAAAGACTGGATGACTGGTCCCAAGCTTGGAAATGAGAAGTGCTATACATAGTCAGGATTCCCTGTTCTCTGCAGCAAGCTGAACCTAAATTCTGTGGCAGTTCCGTGGCAATCTTGTATAATAGACAGGAAATTCTATGGCAGCTTAATTTAAATTTTAAAAGGGAGACCCTTAGTAATGTTGCAGCCCTAAGGCCTCTATTCTAACATGGTGTCTGTATGGCCAATTGTGGGTCATCTAAAGGTCACACTGGTACCGTGTGCAACACCGTGGTGCTGTGTGCTACCTTAAGGTGCCGTGTGCATTTTCCCGCTCTTTTTGCCTGGTCACCTAAGGGTCAGGCTAGTGCTGTGTGCATAATACCAGCATGCCGTGAGCAAAGGAATCCAATCTGACCAATTGTAATTCAGTTCAAAAGATCAGACTAGGGTCGTGTGCAAAACCATGCTAGTGTGCTGGGTGCAGCTTCTAGTGTGCCGTGTGCAGATTCTATCTACGTAGAGGGCGCCAACTCGGAATCTGGAAGGTGAAGGAGCTAGGGACCAATCAGATTTTGACAAGTGTAAAAGAGCCTTTGAATAAAACTATGCCTCGTGCCAGAATCTGCAGGAGTATCCACATACTGACTGAAGGACCTGATCAACCCTTCAGCCAGGGGTCTCCTCCGGATATAGCCGGCTCGGGACGTGACATTTATTTTTCAAAGTTATCTTCTACGGATTCGGTATGCTTCTGGTGTCTGTACTGCTGGTCAGCTGCGCCTGGAATACAGTACTTGCTTTCTGTTTTTCTGTGAATACTCTGTGCTTTTCTTAGTCTCTTCTGCAGAACTGTATATTGTTGTTATTCAGTATACAGTGTGTATATATGGCATATGAAAGCTGAATCGTTGTATTAATAGCTATTGTTGGCGTGTTTTATAGTGTTTGGTTAATGCACACACAGTTCATTTAATTTAGTGTATTAATTTTATTTTTTTAAAAAGAGCAGATAATTTTGAATTATGTGGTTCCTTGTTGATGAATGTAAATAGATTGCTTCAAGTTGTGTGAATGTTCTTGTTCTAATCGTACTGCTAGTTGGTAGAAGTGCTCCTCCCCAGTCCAAGTTGTGATTTTTTCCCTGTTAATAAACGGCCACGTGGATTTTTTTTTTGAATTTTCAGTCTGTCTGGGTTTTATTTTTCCTCTCTCAATTAAAATTCACCCGAACCTGCATTAGGGTCAGACAAGTAAATGCAGATGAGTTGCACAATACATTAAATCAGGGGTAGGCAACCTATGGCATCTGTGCTGAAGGCGGCACGCGAGCTGATTTTCAGTGGCACTAACACTGCCTGGGTCCTGGCCACCAGTCCGGGAGGCTCTGCATTTTAATTAAATTTTAAAGGAAGCTTCTTAAACATTTTAAAAATCTTACTTACTTTACATACAACAATAGTTTAGTTACATATTATAGACTTATAGAAAGAGACCTTCTAAAAATGTTAAAATGTATTACTGGCACGCGAAACCTTAAATTAGAGTGAATAAATGAAGACTTGGCACACCACTTCTGAAAGGTTGCCGACCCCTGTATTAAATAATGGCTGTAATTAGTCTGATTTTATTTTTGTTTTTTTACACTGACTCTGCTCTTTCAATTTTTACTGAGTTAATTTTTTTTTGTAATGATAACAAATAAGTGTATCGCAAAGTTGTCCCATGGAAACTGGAGCTTTGGGCGAATGGTTATGCTATTTGGGATTGTGAGATAAGTGTATTAGCTGTGATATAGTTAACTCTGAAACCTAATACTTACAAATCAAATGTCAACATTGTTAACCCAGTGAGATTACTGGAGCAGCTCACACCTATTGGAGTAGAGTTGGTCAGAAAATAGAATTTTTGTACCATGGGAAATTCTGACATTTCAAAATGTGTTTTTGTTTTGAACCAGAGCAAGCCAAAAACTTGTAAGTTCCTACAGAACAAATTCTACAAAAATTCAGATTGTAAAAACAGTTATTTCATGTGTATTTTGTTCTGAAAGTTGGGAGTAAACATAAGCTAATGCTATAGCTAGAGTTGAGTGAAAAATTAAGTATTTGGTTAATGGCCAAGCTGAAAAATCGGGAAAAAAATGCTTATTTTAAACTGAAAATAACTTTTGTTCTCTTCTAAACAAAAAGACATTTTGTCTGCTCTGAATGAAAAATGACATTTCTAAATGAGTGTCAATTGGCAATGACATTTTGAAATGTGTTTGTTTTTAAGTGAAATGTCAAAATGGTTTGTTTTTGAAAATGTTGAAACAAACAGTTAAAACATTTTCAAAAAAATCCTTTTTTTTTTAATGCAGCTGAGACTATTTGCTGAATTCAACTCTAATTTATGAATAGTTTCAGTTGCCTCCAAACTGCCTTTTTGGCAAATTTATTATTAACTGAAAAAATTCATACAACTCTTAGAATTTTTCTCCTTTACTCTTATTCTATGGCAAGATGGGAAGGCTCTTACTAAAGAGACCTTAAAAACATTGAATTGTGTTATTAAATCCTGGTCCCAATGACTTCAAAGAGACCAAAATTCGGTGCTTAGTCCATGATCTGAGAAATCAGGAAATTCAGATTTATGCTACACTTATAGTCATTAGATATTCTGTAGAGATAACATTGGTACGTTAAGAAATGTGTGTTATTATTTTTTAAATAATAGTTTAATGGTAGTATTACCTGGTGCGGGCATTGTTGGTGTATGGTTCTGCATCTGGCTGTATGGTGCCAGGCAATGACTGACCTGACCCAATCAATACGACCGTGAGTTGTCATCAACAAGCTGGTAATTACACAGATAGTGACTATTTTGCTTTTATTTTGGGTAGAAGAAGATAAGGGTAAGTTGCCTTCCATTTGTGCATTTCACTAGTGTATGTCTCTGAATTAATATCACATTAATACAGGATCATATTCTCACTAGCCCTTCTTAATATTTAATGCTGGCCATAGATGACATGATAATGGTGAGAAGATCTCTTATTGTGTCAAAATATTTTTCTTGAAAATATGGTTATGGGAGACTTCCCCCTTCCCCCCTCCCACCTCCCGCCAGAGTCTAATCTTCTGAATGGTCTTTGTTACCCTGTAACCAGGGCTGCTCTTGGGAGGGGAAGCAATTGGCCTATCAAAAGATTTCAAGGGGTGTTCATTTTTCTTCACTGATTCACTGGGGAAATGTAGCGTGCAGTGGCATTTGTTAGCTGCCCAGCTCTCATTTCAGGACGGGATTTTCAATGAGTTAAGTACCTAACTCCCGTATTCCCCTGGGAGAATCCTGGTGGTTGTTTAGTACAGCAGTTGCAAAACTTTTTGACTGCCTGTCCCCATTTTCTAACGTATTGCTTCCTGCAACCCCAGACAGCATGGAGGATGCCATTTTAAAATGGAGTTCTCCGCATAGCACAATCTCACATACAGCATATGTGTGAGGTCACATTGCACGGAACACACCATTTTGCTCTACAAAATGGCATCCTTTGCACAGCATGACTCTGCGTGTACCGTGTATGAGGTCATGCTGTTTGGAGTTCACCATTTTGTAAAGGGCATCCTCTGCATGCTTTGTATTGCCACAACCCATCCTTGATGGTGCAACCCCACTTGGGGTCATGACCCATTATTTGGGAACCCTTGGCATAGTGGGAATGAGAAAAGTACACTGGTTATTATAACAGTACTGACAGTAGTAATACCTAGCTCTAATAGAGCATTTTTAATCAGTTGATCTCAAAGCACATTACAAATCCAGTCAAGTATCATTAGCCCCATTTTAGAGATGGAGAAACCAAGGTAAAGTGGTGAAGTGACTTGCTCAAAGTCACTCACTAGGCCAGTGGCAGAGTTGGGAATAGCCCCTAATAAAATACTTTTTTGGATGGTTTAGTGCCCCTCTGGTGCTTCTGCCATTGCCTGTGAATTTCAGAGCTATGTGAATTTTTTGTGACGAAAGTTGAAACTATGTAGAAACTTGATGGTTTTCAGGTTGCATTACAAACCCAAAGGTGTGTCTAGGCTTGCCTGAAAGATTTCATGAACCTTTTCAATCTGGGCCAATTACAATTTTGCTTGATTTTGAACTAAAATTATAAAATCCTTGTCTTCTCTGGGGACACTACCTGTTGCACACAAGAGGTGTCAACAACAGGTGCCCTAAACTAGAGCTGGATGTGATTTAACTGCAAGTGTAGAAAGGGATGAAGTGCATACAGAACCATTTCAGAAACTTCTCTGTGGTGCTGTGCTGTTGTTTAAGCACTGCATGGCAATATTTCATGTATCTCCTAGTGGCATTTACCCAATGCTGCAGTCTGCAATCTTTCATCACCTGTCTCCATTGACAGCAGTCATTGGCACAAATACGAGGGCTGTAATTCCAGCATGGGAGAATGTGAGACAGGTTTGCTCTCTGACAGGCATATTACATCTGTGTCCGACCATTTTCTCAATACTATACCGAAGGAGGTCGTGTGTGGGCTCTGCTCATTGAAATGGTCATTTTGAGATGTCCGAGCAATAGTTTATGAAATATCTAAAAGCTAGGATATTAGGTTGCAAAGCTGTTGAAATGAGATTTGTCAACTGAGGCGAGGTGGGGTCTCAGGGCTAACAATCAATGCTGAGCACAATGGACATCCATGGAGACAGCACTTTGTTTACTGTCAGTCCAGGTTGAGCTTTAAGAAGACAAACTAACCCCAGGAGGATTCTCTGAAGGAGGGGGGCCCTGAACTAAAACAACAATAGCTTGCTGTTTTAAAAGCAGAAGACATGGCTCAAGTTGTTGTTCATTACAGCAGGAGACTCTCCATCAGTGGGGGTGGGGAGGTCTCACGAAAAGTGGATGATTGGATCCCTGCTCTTTGCATTAAACAAATGCTTCAAGAAAGAATCTTTTGGTGAGAGACCTTATTAGACAGGAAAGTAACTTGCTAATAAGTATAGACTAGTTTGTGTCTTGTTTTTCTTTTACCTGTAACCTTATATTTCCAAACCCTTATACTTGCTTGTATTTGAATCTCTATCTCAAGCTCTGTTTTAATAATCTTCCATTTGAATTTACTGTAAGACTGTCTAGTGCCTTGTGCTAAAGAAACTAAAAAGTGCTGAACTGAGATGAAATCAGTGCATTGGGGTGCATTGCTTCCCTTAAGGCAGCGGATTGGTGTACACTGAAGGTGTCCAGGAGATAAAGGACTGGATACCTGAGTGTAACAAAGTGGGATGTGTAAATTGGCAGCCTGCAGAGCAGAGAGAGAGAGAGTGGGCCTTGCAGAGCACAGAGTGGAGTGCTTGTGTTGTCAGCTGCTGGTAGCTGGGGACCTTGGTGGTCACAGACAAGGCTCTCTTATGCTGTAAGCGTGTGGCAATGATTCATCCTGGACACCTTAGGTAACCCAGAAAAGAGTCATGGAGTATATGAGACAAGGTTGGTTAGGTAACATCTTTTATTGGACTAACTTCTATTGGCGAACAATACAAGCTTACACAGAGCTTCTTCACGTCACACTGTTCTAGTGCAGAAGGCTCAGTTGCCAAGCCAGAATGTTGGGCTCCAATTCTCTCTCTCTCACAAAACCACTCAGCATATCAACTGATATATGGCAACTGTGACAGGAATGCACATGTTTTCCAGGCTGGGAGGAGCACAACTGAATCCTCATAGCTGTCTCCTTTCATGGCTTTGGCCTGGGGAATTATTCATCACTTTTCCACTGTTCTCTTTGTAGCTGCTTTCACCAGTCATCAACACACAAAGGGTGAAATGCATTGCTGTGAAGAGGTTCTACAAAAAGCCTATGCGCCACACACATCCCAACTTGAGGGTTTAATTGGGCCTTTTAGGGGCTCCCTGCTCAGAGGTGAGTTTCACCCACAGTGAGGAAGAGAACATGCAGCAGTGGTGGAAAAGTGGGATCTTCCAAAAAGAAATAACAGGTCCCATGTGTCAATAGATAGCAAGGGAGAGCACTAAACTGCATAGCTTCATTGTCACACATCACCACCTGGGAATACTTTACCTATGGTAGCCAACCATAGTAATCATCTGTGCAAAGAAGCAACAGTCTTTTGGAGGGGAAAGAGAGAAGCCTACTACTACCACTTCCACTTCCACCAAAAACAAATTTGGTCACGCAATTTTGCCTATGGGCCTCATATTCTGTTTCCACAGAGATCTGTATGAACAAACCTTTTGTATCTATGAACGCTCTCAACAAGCAAATTCAAAATGTGGGAACGTGGCGAATCAAATTCCATTTCTAAATCACCAGAATAGCGTTGGATAACTTTCTGAGAGCAGGGCATTTTTTTGTAGTGATTTCTCACACTTTCTCTGTCATGCTGATTCATTCTGATATGTCATTCATAGGATCTTTCTCTTATTCCCAAAGGTAATGGTACAAACCAGCAAACTCTAGAGGCTGTGAATCAACACACCAAGAGCTTTAAAATCATTATGCTGAGTGGTGCATTCCAGTAAGAGCAATGCATGATCTAATTTAGGTCAAGGTTAAAGTTTAATTAGTGTGAGCTTGGACTAATACAGAGGTTTTAGCTTTGAACTTAGCTAGCACAATTTGTGTACATGGCCATGTATACAAATGAAAAAAAATTGTCTGGAGGCTATCTGGAGATCTAAATAAAGAAGAAAAAATTATGTATGACCATATGTCTGCTATTAAAATATTCAAGATGGTGGTTTTTATTTTGTAAATGGAGATGAAAGAACCATAAAACATATGACTGGAGAGAGTCCATTGTTTTTAAAGCACATAGAAATTAGTTATGAAATGAAAATTACATCATTCAGAGATTATATTTTTGAACATAATTAAACATGTACTATATGGTTATTAAGCCATGGTTGCACATGCACATTTTGTCAACTTCAGAAATAAAACTGGCAAAGAAGCAATTAAAGTATTGTGTGCAAGCTCATAAATGTAAGGGTCTGCTAAGAATCTGCATAGCCTTTTAATCATTGCCTGTAGACTCAACCACAAACTTATCAACAATTATTAGACAATTAAGTGGATGTGTTCTGTTCTGTTTTAGAATTCTTCTGAAATCATTACCTTGTGGAACTGTCTATTTTTAAAAAAGAAAGAGCGCACATATTTGATTGAAAGAGAGGTTATCAGACAGTCACTTTCTTCCCATACTTGCTCTTTTATCATCTGCTCTGTGTTTAACTGAATAGTGTAGCATGACTCAGACTCACCATAACTACTTCTCTTTTTAAAGAGAGAATTGCCTTTCACATCACCTAGGATTGTGGCTGTTTCAGTACATTTAAATCCAAGAGATTTTCAACCATTTAAGTCTTATTGCAGTTATGATCCCCAGCAAATCTCTCTGAAGAGATAAAGAAAACTATGCAAAGGAAAGAAAATGTTGTCTATAAAATTTATTAAAATGTTCTTCATAAATTCTCATTTCAACAGAGCAAAATCCTCCTGTACCTTGGCAGAGGTATTCTTTAAGTATGTCATAATAAAATATTGCTTTTCAAATGGCATTGCCATAAATGTAAAACTGTTACAGTCTATGGTTAGTTTTATTATGTCAAACAAAAATCAGTCTTTGTAGGTTACGGACAGATCGACTTATGGAAATATTCTTGTAAACCAAGAAAACAAGAACTAATAAAATAGTTTTCTCAAGATGTCGAGATATTACAAGTATATAAATCTTTACATTTTGCTATAGTCACAGTCTGCAAAAAAGCCAGCTCTTGCCAGCTCTTGCCAAGGCTTTAGACTTCAGATGAGCACAGACAAACTCATTGCTGGAAATCAGTCTGTTTCACCTGTGTGTTAGTAGGGTTAAGATGGGTGTTGGACTTACAACATTGTGTTTTAGTATTTAGACTTGCGTGTAAGTTGCTGCATGCATTAATTTCACTTATAATATCTTTTATCAGATTTTTGCTTTGTAATTGTAAAAAAAAGTTTGTTTTGAGACCACGAACCCAGTCAGGAGGGATCATCTCCTTCCTATCACGAAGGCCTATCAAAACTAAATGGGCCATTGTAGGACATCACAATACAAAGACTTTAGTTGCCCCTTCACATCCATGAAGAGGCTACATGCAAAAGGGCTCATCCCATCAGCTTGAATTCTGGAAGAAGGAAATGAAAAATTTTTGTCAGCTATTTTTATCTTTTTGCAGTTTGGACTCTCATAGGGTCGTAGCTATGAACGGAAGAAGAGATCCCCAGGGTCAACCTGGGTTATCCCTAAAAGACATTCAGAGCTAACAGATTACTACAACTCTGTCACCTTTGGAAACCACAAATGAGTTAGTCTATGTTTGCCTGCTTTAACCTTGTAATAACTCTCATTTCTTCTCTTCTTAGTTAATAAATCCTTAGGTAATTTACTATGCATTGGCTACAAGTGTTGTTTTTGGTGTGAGATTTAAAGGGTCTTTGATTACCTGGGATAACTGACTGGTCTCTTGGAAATGAGAGCAACCTGAATATTTTGTGATCTTCAGTGTATCGCAACCAACTAATACTAAATCCAGCTTGCCTGGGTAGCAAGATAGACTGGAATGACCAAAGGGATTATATGTAACTCCATGGTAATACTGCTATAGTGCTTCAGGAGTTCACATTTGTTACTGGGTTGGAGAAATCTAATTATAGAACATACTCCCAGTTTGGAGTATCTGCCCTGCTTCTTGACAGCCTGCCCTGATTTTCGCACTTTCACGGTCATGAGCCACTCCAGACAGCATGACAGCAGGTAATGGAGAAAAAATGGAAATCTGTAAAATGTTAGTGCAGTTCCACTCTATATACACATGGTACTTTCTTTCTTAATAGGCCTCCCTTTCTGTATTCAGAGTCATATGTCAGCTGACATAAATTTTTACTCCTGTTAGTATTGCAGAACCAGTGTGTTAAATGGGTTCTATTATGACTTACGTTGCAAGTACTCTACAGAATTGTTAACTATAAGCTCAATCTTGTACCACTGAAGCTAATGGGAGTCTGGCCCATTGAATCAGACCTTAGCCCTGACTGCCAGTAGGGACAAGATTTTCAAAATGGTCTAGTGATTTTTGGATACCTCAACTTCTGAGTGCCCAACTTGACATACCTTGTTATGGGGTCTGATTTTCAGAAGGTTCTTTGTACCCTCCATGGGAATATCAGGCCTCTTTAAGGTGTCTCACATTGGGCTCCCAAAAACCTATCCCTGAAAAACTTGGCTAGCCTGTATACTGTTGGTCATGTGTGAGTCAGAAAGAATCCAGTTGACTTTCAGATTCCAAACTGGATTTGCTGGGCCAGCAGTTTGACTAAAACACAACTTGTAGTATTTTTTTAACCAAAAAGCATTGAGAGATACTGAATATGCAGCCCCATGTTACAATTTTTGCAAAGGTTTGAAATAGAATTCCATCTTGATATGGTACATGAGTCTTTGCCTGCCCCTCTAATTTACCTTTGCTCTGATGAAGGTTAATTCCCTAACATTCCTTGAAACTTAAGGTCCTATGTCACCCATGACACTTCATGTTTTACAGTATTTGAATGGAAAACTTGCATCTGTTGTCTCTGTTGTAGCTGTCCTGATCATGAAACAGCAGAAACTCAATTATCCAAATGGAACGACAGACATGGCATTTTTAGGGCAAAAGGGAGTTTTAAATTCAAATGATGCTATTTTAAAACTGAATTTTCAGGAGTGATAGTGTTATGAGAAGGCTTTAGGGTGACCAGATAGCAAGTATGAAAAATAGGGACGGGGGTGGGGGGTAAAAGGACCCCATATAAAAAAAGTCCCAAACATCAGGGCTGTCCCTGTAAAATCGGGACATCTGGTTACCCTAGAAGGCTTGGAAGGATTCAGTTTTTACTGGTAAATGTTGATGTGATAGGGTAGACTACATTTGGAGGCCCTCTGCTGGAGGCCTTGTGGCCCTGCTCCCTCTGCCCCAGAAAAGAGCAGAGGAGAAGTCCTCCAGGCAGCCTGGGGGGGCTAAAGGGCAGCAGCCAATCAGGGTCCAGAAGGGCCATATAAAAAGGAGCAGCAGAGGCAGAGCAATCAGTTGCTGCCAGAAGCTTGAGGAGAGAGAACTGGGTGTCTGACTGTCTAGAAGAGCAGGAGAACCATGGACAGGTCAGTGTAGGCAGGCTGAGCCCAGAACCTAACCAGACTGAGCGAGAGTACAGTGATGAGCCCTGCTGTTCTGGCTGAAGACTGAACCCAGGGAGGGCTACTGAAAGGACACCAACTGAGGGTACCCAAATGGGCCCCTGTTGGGCTGTTAAAGAAGGCAGTGTCTCCAGGAAGGAAGCCTGGGCCATAAGGAGGAACTAGAAACTGTATATCTGGAAGGGGGGAACAGTGTATATGACTCGGTCGGAGGGCTGAGTCACTAAAGACCTGCAAAACAAGAGGTGGGTGCTGCCTCTGTTTAAAACTGAATGATTGCAGGCACATATTGGCCAGAGAGCCTGACTATTTAGCCAGCTTTCAATCCACCTTATAGTCCATTCATCCAATCCATACTTTTTTAACTTGCTGTCAAGAATACTGTAGGAGACCATATCAAAAGCTTTGCTAAAGTCAAGATATATTTTCTACGCTTCCCCATATCCACAGAGCATTTATCCATCTTAGAAGGCAATCATGTTGGTCAGGCATGACTTTCCCTTGGGAATCCATGTTGACTGTTCTTGATCATCTTCCTCTCCTCCAAGTGCTTCAAAATGGATTCCTTGAGACCTGCTCCATGATTTTTCAGGGACTGAGGTGAGGCTGACTGGTGTGTAGTTCCCTGGATTCTCCTTCTTCCCTTTTTAAAAGATGGCACTATATTTGCCTCTTTCCAATTGTCTGGACCTCCTCCAATCACTACAAATTTTCAAAGTAATGGCAATGGCTTTGTAATCACATCAGCTAACTCCTTCAGCACCCTCAGACGCATTAGATCTTGCCCTATGGGCTTGTACATGTCCGCTTTTCTAAACAGTCTTTAACTGTTCTTTCACCACTGAGGGTTGCTCACCTCCTCCGCATACTGTGCAGCCCAATGCAGCGGTCTGGGAGCTGACCTGTCTGTGAAGACTGAGGCAAAAAAAAAAGCATTGAGTACTTCAGCTTTTTCCACATCATCTGTCACTAGGTTGCCTCCCTCATTCAGTAAGAGTCCCACACTTTCCCTGACCTTTTTTGTGCCAACATACCTGTAGAAACCCTTTTTGTTACCCTTCATATCCCTTGCTATCTGCGACTCCAATTGTGCTTTGGCCTTCCTGATTATACCCCTGCATGCTCGAGCAATATTTTTATACTCCTCCCTAGTCACCTGTCCAAGTTCCAATTTCTCGTAAGCTTTCTTTTGTTTTTAAGCTCACAGAAGATTTCTCTGTTAAGCCAAGCTGGTCACCTGCCATATTTGCTATTCTTTCTGCACATCGGGATGGTTTGTTCCTGTGCCTTCAATAAGGCTTCTTAAAATACAGCCAGCTCTCCTGGATTTCTTTCCTCCACATCAGCCTCCTGAGGGATCCTGCCCATTAGTTCCCTGAGGGAGTCAAAGTCTGCTTTTCTGAAGTCTAAGGTCCATATTCTGCTGCTCTCCTTTCTTCCTTTTGTCAGGATCCTGAACTCGCATCTCATGACCACGGCTGCCAGGTTGCCACCCGCTTCTATTTCCCCTACCAATTCTTCCCTGTTTGTGAGAAGCAGGTCAAGAGAAGCAGGCCCTAGTTGGTTCCTCCAGCATTTGCACCAGGAAGTTTTCCTGGATGTCTCTGCACTGTGGAGAAGGAAGGTGTTTTCACAAGACTGCAGGAGAATGTCTGTTGCTTACCCCCTCCCCGCAAAAAGAAACCTCTCCAGGCAAAATTACTCCACTGTAACAACTCAGAAAGAACTGAGCCTTTAGGGATCACCTTAAACACTCATTTAGAGCTAAACAGGGGTGGGGAGCAGGGTGTACACCACTAATAGGATCAGCAATTCTTACAGGTTGTACAAGGAATAAATGTGAAAATAGAACTGTCAGACTATGGAACTAGGAGAAAATGGTGTAGGCTACCTTTATGTGTTGGATAGCTATTGCTTTCCCATCATATTCTTTTCTTGAAAAGTCAAGAATTTCTTTGTTCTACACAATAAAACTCATACTATGGAAAGAATAAAAGCAAATACTGGCCAAGATTTTCAAAAGTGACTAATGGACTTGGATGCCCTTCATTTTCTGAGTGCCCAATTTGAGACACTACTCTGTGAAAACCAGGCTGCTCTAAGGCATCACAAGGTGGGAGCCCAAAATCACTACTCGCTTTTGAAATTCTTGGACAAAACTCAACCATTTTACCTGGGTATTGCACATTCCATATGCACAACAGAATGAGTTAAAGCATGAGTTTTGGTGTCTACTCTGAACTTCTTTGTGAGCTTATACGTTCACAACAGGGTTACTCCCACTTTCTCTCTCAATAACATCAAATACATTTTTAAAAATTGCAGGGACACTTGCCAACTTTTTAAAACTAAATTTGTATTTGTGACTGTTTCAGTTTTTGGCAAAAAGTTCTTATCCACTTTTTAAAGCATGTGCTACTGAACCTCCATTTTCTTTGTTCATTTCCCTTCCGTTCTGACTGGCTTTCTGTGTTTAAGATTAAACCAAGAAATATTTGAACAACTGCTGTACAACCATGGAGACAATGGGTCTGATTAAAAATAAAAATCCAGCAAAAGGGTCACATTTCAGCCTCTGACCATACAGCTAGTTTTAAAACTGAAAACACAGAGGAAAATTAACAATCTGAAAAAGATTCATACCCTTCAGCTGCATACAAGCTTCTCACTCTGATTACTATCAGTAGGAACAGATATAATATATGCCAATCCTCTTGAATGATGAGCCATGATAGTAGAAACAGTTATAAATTTGAACATTACTGAGGAAATCATAGATGTGTTTTGGATATTAGGGCAAGCATGCGTTGTACTCTGTAAGGTACAGAAAGTTACAATCTTACTAGAACCTCTGAACCAATTATTGTAATGTGATTTTGCTTGTTAAGAGTGCTAAACACATTTTGGCAGTTTTACTAGATACAGCCTTTGTTATGTAAATGTTTGACATAGGCTACAGGATAACAGAAGTTATGGCACCTTTTTAAACTTGAAAAACAACAAAGGAAACTGCGATACATCAATGTGCAGAATGATAGTTAAATGCACAAGATCAAAGAAAATAAGAGCTAAGGCGGTAGTGTTCCTGGATCCACCAATTTATGCTTGAGAATGTGGGTAGTGTGTAAGGCTGATTCTGGCACAGTAGTATATAATTTCTGTGAATGTTCTGCTTAGACTACAGAATGGCAGATTCAGCTTCTGAATTCCTAAAGCTTTTGTGGGTTTAAATATGATCCTTAATGTTACTTTTAAGGCAGATTTTTATATTTAATGGATTTCCATTCAACGCATCGTCTCCTCCATCTTAATCCACAAAATCAAAATAATGTAGTTAGGCACCTGGAAGCAATGCTATTGCTTTTAGAGTACCTCTTTACAAGGTATATTGCTCTTTTTAAACTCTATGTATTGAGCATTTAAAACAAACCTACTTATATCTTACTATTAAATCCTGTAAATTATTGAAACAGAAAGCTTGAACCTGGGGTTAAAGAAACTTTTAGCTATGTGTTAAAGAAATGAAGCCAAAAACAACTCCTGCTTCTTTACTTTGCAATAAACTAAAACTAAATATAGATTTCCCCTCCCCTCCCTACCCCCCGTAAAAAAGGCTAGTGGAGATGTATCTTTACGGGGTAATATCTCCAGTTAGGGAAACTTTTAAAACCATCACCCTCTTTTTGCAGAAGGATTGTGAAGTGTATACAGAGTTGAAAGTAAGCTGGTACGCCATGCCTGACTGCACCGGCTTTTGCTGTGGGGATTTAAAGGACTCTGGGCTCCCCGCCGCAGCTGACAGTCCAGAGCCCTTTAAACCCCCCGCCCGTGGCTCCAGTGGCCGGGCTGGGGCCGGATTTAAAGGGCTCTGGGCTGCCACGGCGGCAGTCAGCCCAGAGCCCTTTTAAAACCCCCGCTCACGGTTCCGGCGGCCAGGCTGGGGCCGGATTTAAAGGGCTCTGGGCTGCCACGGCGGCAGTCAGCCCAGAGCCCTTTAAACCCCCCGCCGCAGCTGAGATTTAAAGGGCTCAGAGCTCCCTGCCGCTGCGGGCAGCTCAGAGCCCTTTGAATCCCGTCCGCGGCTCCGGCAGCCGGGCTGGGGTCAGGATTTAAAGGGCTTGGAGCTCCCCTCAGCGGCAGGAGCTCTCAACCCTTTAAATACCTGCCCCAGCCCTGCAAAGCTCAGGGTTCCCCATAGCAGCTGAAGCTCTGGGCCCTTTAATTTCCCCCGAGCTCTGGGGGCCTCCCAGCTACCTCTGCAGCTCAGAGGCCCTGGTTGATTTAAAGGCCCTGGGTCTCCCAGCCACAGCTGGTGCCCCAGGGCCTGGTGCCCCAGTGTCTAGAATGGCCAAATCTAAAAGGACAAGATAGACTGCTACAGCTCTCTGCACAGAATTATCACACTATTATGCTCTGTCACTCCTTTGAAATGTGCAAAGCTAATGCAGACCTTTCCCTAATATGTTAAGAGACCATAAACCAGAGATGGAGATTGAAAGGTGCTCTGTGCATTGCAAACTCAAAGAAGAGTAAGTGCGCAATCAGTGAGAGAGAGGAAAGACTAAGGCACTTTACATAAGAACAGCCATACTGGTTCAGACCAATAGTCCATCTAGTCGAGTGATCTCAAATGGGGTGCCTGCGGGTGCCATGGCACCTGCCAGGGCATTTATGTTCGCCCGCCTACTGACAAGGGAGCACTTCCACCAGACAACCCACCCCTGAGGAGCACGGTCACCGGACAACCGACGCTGAAATGCCGCCGAGAAGCAGCAATGCCAAAAAGTGTCGCTGCCGAAATGCCACTGCTTCTTGGCAGCATTTCGGCGGCGACGCTTCTTGGTGATGCTGGTTCTCCGGTGGCATTTCGGCAGCTGGTCGTCCGGTGCCCGTCACACTCTTCTGGGGACATGAATATGCTATTGCAACTGAAAGGTTGGGGACCACTGATCTAGTCCATATCCTGTCTTCTGACACTGACTAATGCCAGGCATAGGCTCCGACCTCCCCTCTTTCCCGTGGGTGTGCGACCCCCCTTTGGTTTCCAGCCCCCACATTTCCCGTCTCTTCCCACCGCTTCCCTGCCCCCATTCCAACCCCTTCTCCAAAGTTTATGCCCCAACTCTGCCCCCTCCCTGCCAGTATTCCAACTCCTTCCCTAAATCCCCGTCCTGGCCCTCCCTCCTCCCCTGAGTGCACCACATTCCCGCTCTCCCCCCCCCCCCCCCCCCCCCCCCCGGAAAGCATGCTGACGCTACCAAGCAGCTGTTTGGCGAAGTACTGCCTTTAGTTTGCTTTAAATCTGCTGCCTCTTCATTTCATTGGATGACCCTTGGTTCTTGTGTTATGTGAAGGAGTCAATCACACTTATTCATTTTCTCCATACCAGTCATGATTTTATAGGCCTCTATCATATGCCCTCTTAGTCGTTTCTTTTCAAAGCTGAAAATTCCAAGTCTTTTTACTCCTCCTTATATGGAAACTGTTACATACCCCTAATCCTTTTTGATGCCCTTTACTATACCGCTTCCAATTCTAATGCATCTTTTTGAGATGGGGCAACCAGAACTGCATGCAGTATTCAAGGTGGGGGTACGGTTGCCAATTCTGGTTGGCAGTATTCCTGGAGGTTTAATCAAATGACATAATACTTAATTAAAGCTTAACCTGTAATTCCTGGAGACTCCAGGACCATTCTGAAGGGTTGGTGGGGGGAAGAGAGGTGACACAAATGTACCAGATTATGCTATTTTCTGACTGATTCTCTCTTTCCTAACAGTACTGCACAGTTTTAGCTTTTTTTGTGCAGATGTTTTCAGAGATCTATCCACATGCACCCATGACTGATTTTTTCTGTTCCAAAATCTGAAACCAGAGGGAGAAGACAAATCATCCCGGCCTTTTCCATGCAGGGAGAGAGGGAAAGACAGACTCAGGCCGCACAACAACCTGCTGCTTTGTCAGGGATGCTCGCCCATGGCCCAGGGAAGCAGCCCCAAGCTGGCTACCTGATTCCCACATGGTAGGGTGACCAGATGTACCGATTCTATAGGGACAGTCCCAATTTTAGGGTCTTTTTCTTATACAGGCTCCTATTACTCCCCCACCTCGGCCTGATTTTTCACAACCGCTGTCTGGTCCCCCCTAGCGCCTGGGCCAGAGGCTAGCGGCCAGCCTGGAGTCTCTTTACCCCTGGCCACAGCTGGGGAGCCGGGCGCGCTGGAGCAGCGCTGCATGAAAACGAGCCAGGCTCGGGGGGCCAGGCAGTGGGCAGCGGCTTCCCCGTCCCAACGCACATGTGCGGGCGCCCGACACATGCTCGCTGGAGCCGCCTGGGGCGCTGGAGCATGAGCAGAAGCGAAGCGGGCGCATCAGACATCTTGGGCCGCTTTGCGCAGGGAGCCTGAGCGCCAAGGCAACAAGGAGCCGCCGCCCCCCTTCGTTCCTTCCCCAGAGTGCTGCGCTGCGCTGCGCGTCCGGCCCTTTGTGTGGCGGGCAGCCTCGGGGCTCGCTCCTCCTCCCCTGCCGGCTCGGGCTGCGCAGAGCACCCTCCCCCCCCACCCGCTTGCATTCATCCTAATTCGCCCCCGAGACAAGATGGCAACGCCGGCGGCTGTAAATCCTCCCGGTGAGTAGCGGCGGCTGCTGCCGCCCCCTGCCCTGCAGGACATCGGCGCCCCCGCCCCGCCAGCACCGCCTCCCCTCGCCGCGCACATACGCGGGGCCGGGCTGGGAGATGGACGCGGGGGAGGAGGAGAGCCTGGCCGCTGTCCCCGAGTGCTACCGAGGCGCGGTGCCCCCCTTGCCTTAATAGGGAGAGGTGGGCGGGTTGTTCGCCTGGAGGGCAGCGGCCGAGCAGGGGTAGGGAAGAGATCGGCGTGTTGTCATCTGGGGAGGAGTAACCACTATCCAGCCACCGGCAGGGGCGAATCCTAGTCCCGAAGTTCAGCATCTCTCCCACGCCCCCTTCTCACCTGGGATCCAACAGCTCAGGGCTAGTTTTCTGTGTGATCCCTGTGGGCATCTTGGACCCCTTTCACCGCTGGGTGTATCTCCATTCACTTAATTGGAATAACACCAGGGATACATTTGGCCGTAAGTTTCCAGAGTTTTATATGCTGCCAAGGCCACTCCCCTGGATGGAGAAAGAGCATTTATCTCTCTAGAATTGTAGAGAGATGTCACTGTTCGAGGATAACAATGGTGGAAAGTTCAGGGATCCAGGCTCAGAGCTATTTTCAGCCCTTTAATTTTGATCATAAAATAATATTGAGCCAGAGTGTTTCCTGGACCCCTGGAGATCCCCAGACTGTATCTAAGATTTCCAAAGGGATCCTTGCCTCTGTCTGAAATATTTTGAGGGTTCAAAAATAAAGATGCCTATACAGCACTGTGTACTGTACTGCTGAAGAAAATATTGTCAGTTTCCAGTAGCCCATCTACCTAGAGTTAACTCAGAATGCTTACATTGATTTTCTTGGGTAAATGGTGACAATAAAAATTTACATAAACATGAACAATCAAATTGTGTGTGGGGGAGAGAAAATATAGGCTCATAACCAGAAAATAGGTTTGAGTAATACAAAATGAGTGAATTTTATATGTGATGCGATGTAGGAGCAATACTGTGTGTTGTTGAATAGCCCTTCCTTAGCCATGCTATAGCTAAGAATATCAGAATTTCTACTGTTAACACTAATATACGGGAGGGGGCAACTTGGGAGGGTGAATGTATAACTGAGCTGTAAAACTTTTGCTTGGAGTCAAAATATTGAAGAAATATATTTTGGCAATGTGTGTGGTGGGTGGTTTTTGTGTGAGGGTGTTGGGTTTTTTTCTGTGCAAGTGTAGCAATACATTTCTTAACCATTTTTATCAATAGAAGGAACTCAGAAACATCTCCTGTGTTGGATTTTTGTGGAGCTCATTATTAGGAGCATTGCTGTTGATCAGGGAAAGCCACTGATGGGCCTGGACGGTTTGTTTACTTGCAGTGTCTGCAGGTTCAGCTGATCGCAGCTCCCACTGGCGGTGGTTCGCCATCCCAGGCCAATGGGGGCTGCGGGAGACAGCGTGGGCTGAGGGATGTGCTGGCCACCCTACCCACAGCCCCCATTGGCCTGGGACGGTGAACCACCCCCAGTGGGCACTGCGATCAGCCAAACCTGCAGATGCTGCAGGTAAACAAACCGTCCTGTCCTGCCAGCGGCTTTCCCTGGCGGGCCACATGCCAAAGGTTGCCAGTCTCTGCTGTAGATGCAGTCAAATGAAAATTCTATGAAATATAAATGTATTCTGTGACCATAAGAGACAATGCCTGCTGTTGTTTAAATGAATGCATTATGTAGTAAAACAATTTTGAGAAATTGTCAGTGTGCATATTATAAAAGCATGCTTTGCTTAATTAAAAAAATCTTTAACTAAATCGTAATGGGGCAGTTGAAATTCTATTGGGCTCCAAGCAAATGAGTGATAGGCTTACAAAAATATACAGTGGTTGTGATTCTAGTTTTTGATAGTTTAATAATATATGGCCAAATTATTGCGTCTCCGATGTAGTCTAGTTAAATGGTCATTGGAAGCAATAAGAGTTCTGCTTGATTAAGAATGGCAGAATTTGGCCCATATTCTTGGGACTGAATGCTGCTCTTCTTACGTTTTGTATTTTCACTGAAGTCAGTGGAATTATGTGAGCAATGAATTTGGCTCAGTGAGTGTTTGGTTTCATGTGTTAGTAGAGTAGGCTCAGGCCCTTACGCCTTAAGATTAATTTTTAATTTCAGAATTCCAAATATTCAGTGAAAATCAATATTTGATGAAAGGTTATTAAGTGAATATTATTTCGCTCCCAACCTACAGTATCATATGTGTTAAAGGTGAAATTCACTTCACCCACACAGTCAGAGTAAATGAGCTTTAGTGCATGTGAAGTGAAGTAGAATGAGCAGTTGAAATCAACCTTCCCCAATTTATGGTCAAGGGTGCAAGATTGCATGCTGCCTCCTAGCCACATAGTATGAAGGGGGCGGGGGGTCACAGCTTCTCAGTCCTACTTGTACCATTTGCTGGGGCTACTGCATAGTTGGTCCCTCCCTCTTCAATACTCTCCATGCTGACCTATCTGTGACTGTCATAAAGATTCCTGTGGCATCCAGATGTGGAGTCAGGCCTGAGAGGCTGCCCTGTCTTAACATACATACCCTAAGTAGCTACAATGTAGGCCTTAATAGGTGTAGACAGGGCCGGCTCCAGGTCCCAGCACGCCAAGCGCGTGCTTGGGGCGGCATGCCGGGGGGCGCTCTGCTGGTTGCCGGGAGGGCTGCAGGCAGCTCTGGTGGACCTCCCGCAGGCGTGCCTGTGGAGGGTCCACTGGTCCTGCGGCTCTGGTGGAGCATCTGCAGGCACGCCTGTGGGAGGTCCACCGGAGCTGTGGGACCAGCGAACCCTTCGCAGCCAAGTCTGCGGGAGATCCACCGGAGCCGTGGGACCGGCAAGCGGCAGAGTGCTCCCCGCGGTGTGCTGTCGTGCTTGGGGCGGCAAAATGGCTAAAGCCGGCCCTGGGTGTAGAGATCCTTGTGTTGTACCTCCATGCTGTGACTGATGATTACCTGTAGGAATTTTAAATATGCTTCGTTGCTTTTGGGACGCGTTCTGGATTTAATGATCAGGAATGAGACAGGCAGGAGGCAAACATAATGAAGGTGTACGTTGCTTCCCAGGAAAGTTTACAAATACCTATCACACTTAATTTGCCTAAGCAGAGGCTGCCAGTCATCCTGAAGTGTGAGGAATTGTGTGGTGGTTTTGTGATGTGAACCAATATGCTGCACTGATGGTGCTGAGATGACAGACATCTTTTCACTGGTGAGCTAAGCACAGACCTCCTGAACTGAAAGGCAAATTTACCAACCGCCAGTTGTAAACTACACCCCTGAATTCTCAGTGTGTAAAAGTTACTATTGTGACTAGTAAGTCTTTTTTGAGACACAAAGATAGAGAGCACCATGTTTGAGCTACCAAGGTTTCTATCGTATCCTTAACATTATACAAGCCACAGAGAATAAACATGTGTTTAGATATACTGCCAAGCAGTGCAGACAAACTGAAATGAAAGCCACTGCAAATTTGGCAGTGTGTTGTGGTAGCCTTAGTGGTAGGATTTTATGGCTCTATTTGTTTGGAGCCAGATCCTTAGGTGGTGTAAATTGGTGGTAGCTACATTGACTTCAGTGATAGCTGTGCCAATATATACCAGTTGATGACCTGGCCCATTGTGTTACGGAAGGACAATAAAGTCATTAACTTAAGCGCCTTTAATAATTATTTCCAATTTGAATAGCTCTTTATTCTCATAAAAGCTGATAATTTAGGCAGAACATTACACCACACATATGTTATATGTAGATTGGTCAAATTCTAGGTTAATGGAAGAAAATTAGCATGATATGGGGAATATAACATCAGAAAAGAAAACACTTGGTGTTTTGTAATAGTAGATGCATATGACTTTTAAATGTGATCTTAGCCATGAACCTACATTGGGATCTAATAGCACAGAACCTTGTGTCCATGTAGAGGGTAATCTTCTTCCACAGAAATTATCTGGGAAAGGAAATACAGCCTGCTGCTATGTTTGCTTTTCTGTGGCCTACTGTTTTTTTTGTTTTTTTGTTTTTTTTCCTGTAGTGGGGAACCATCACAGCTGGGGATTAGCAGTGGCCAATAACCTTGATTATGGTTCAAATGGGACTATACTGTTCAGGGACGCAGGCCTCTGCATGGATTCCCTAGGCTCTGTCCGTATGTCTACAATGCAGTTAAAAACCTATGGCTGGACCATGCCAGCTGACTTGGGCTGGGGCTGCAGGGCTGCTTAATTTCAATGTAGATGTCCGGGCTCCAGCTGGAGCTCAGACTCTAGGACCCTGTGAGGTGGGAGTGTCCCAGAGCTCGGGCTGCAGCCTGAGCTGGAACAGTTATCATGTGAAGCTTGGGAGCCAGTCCTGCAGCTCTTTCTGCTATCTGTATTTCTGTGTGTAATTATACACTCCACTGACAGAACAATCTGGGGGAAACTCCATTAGGGAATCCTCTGGTTTTTTCCTCCCATCTGCAGGTTTTACCATGGGAGAGGGCAAACTGGCCTTAGCTTATAGGTATTTTGTTGTCTTGTCATGGTCTGGGTGACTAACCGAAGTATCTAAAGCTGTGAAACAGGCTGCAAGTGTGTGGGAAGAATTGTCTGCATTGTCACAAAGAATCAAAGATAATTGATTTTCCCCTAAAATATGATTGACATATTAAGCAAAGACAAGCTGAATGGGATCTAAGAACTCAAAATTGTGGCAGTGAAGCAGCCTTTTCATAAAATGGTACTTGCTGTGATGTTTGCACTTAGTGCTGCAGCTGTTGGTTTTTTTTTGTTTTTTTTTCAAATATATGTGTTTTTGGTATATTGGCTTGTCCACATTGTTACTTTCAAATAAAATTTTGCTCATTAGCCAGGTTAAATTCCTGTTCTTCTGATGTTTGCTGTTAGCCAAGATACTGTGAAAATGTAAATTATCTAATGAAATGTTTTGCTTTTTCGAAGATGGAGTGAGGCCTGGATCGCTCAGGAGATTTCATTTCCAGTTCCAGTCTGGCTTAGTTTGGTAGAGACTTAAAGTTGTAACCTGTTTGTCAGCCTATGTGAAATGTGTTGAGTAAGCCAATTCCTAGTGGCTTTAAATCAATACCCTTTGAGGATCTGAGCCTAAATGTCCATGGTATGAAACCACCACCAAGGCTAGCACCACAGTATTACCAGTTATAAGTATTCAAAACTTCATGAGTCTAATGCCCCCCCCATATCACGAGATTGATTTAAAATCATAAGATTAAAAATAAATACATAATAATGTGGGGTTTTTATTTGCCTTCTGTTTTTCGATCCTTTAGGGTGCACTTGTGTTGTGTTGTGAATTTTTCTGTAACCATGAGGGCTAGAATCTTAAATATGATTTATTTTTTAAAAAAAGTTCAGTTTCTTATGTAATCACTTTTACTTGGAGCCCCAGCTCCTGGAAACAATATCAAATACCATGAAACTTGTGATTAAAATTGTGGGAGTTGGCAGCACTAAGGGCTTGTGTAGACAGAAGCAACAAAGAATCCTGTGGCACCTTATAGACTAACAGACGTTTTGGAACATGAGCTTTCGTGGGTGAATACCCACTTCGTAGGATGCATGTAGAGGAAATTAAATTAAAGTCAGAGACGAATTTCAGAATATAATTTTGATCTCGGAATGTTTGAATATGCAAATTAAAAATAGTATGGTTAGTTTCAAATGATGCTTCAAGCTTTAATGTTTCACTGCACTTCTTAATAAAAAAGACAGTTTTTTGCTGTAGAGATGATGTTGCTGATTTTTCATTTCAGTAAGAAAAATATTATAAGGTTTGGGTAGACAAGGAAAAGTGACTGTAGTTCTAATAAAATCAATGCTGGTAAGGTGAGAAAGGATGATCTTGTATTTAAGTCACTGGACTGGGACTTAGGTGATCTGGGTTCAGTTCGTGGCTCTGTGGAAGATTTCCTGTCTGACTCTGGGCAAGTCAGTTAACATTTCTGTGCCTCTGTAAAATTACTCCCTCTTTCTCCCTCTTTGTCTGTCTTTTTAAATTTTTATTTAGATTGTATGCTCTGTGGTGCAGGTCCTGTCTCTCACTATATATGTTCTATTCTCCTTGTCCCCAGTATAGCGTTGCTTATGTAGTTTGGAATTGTTTTCCTTTTCCTAATAATAAATGTAAGTGCAACAAATTACACTGAAAAAGCTAGCAGAATAGCAATCCGTAACAAATGGACTGGACTATCTGCTTCTAAATATCAACGGGGACTTGTAAGGCCAGATATTCAGTGCAAACTGGGGTAAATTACACCAGCAGAGGATCTGCCTATTACAGTATCATTATGAAGGGTTTCCTAGCTGTGTGGATTGCTGAAGGCAGCCAGTATCTGGATTATACATTAAAAGATAATCTCCAGGAATCTATGAGCTCCTTTTTGAATCCAGGAGATACCGGTGTTTCTTTGGGAAAGGAGGCCTTCATAGTGCGTACAAAGGAAAATCCTTTGCATTGTAAGTAGGTCTAGGTAACATTTTCATAGTCCAGAGGTATAGGAAGGCCTCCTTTTATTAACCTATTTCTGTAATGCCATCTTCCTTCTCTTTTGTTTGCTTTTGTCCTTTCTTTTCCCCTTGCCTTTTTGTTCAGATCACTCTCCTTCTCGTCTCACTTTCCTCCTCACTACTCAGTTTTCTTTCCATCTGGTGCTCTGTCAGAGTTAACTCTGGCGCTGGGCTCAGTAGTGTTCTTGCTTCTCAGTTACTGTTATTTAAACAAATGCTGTTCTTGTACTGTTGCTTCTCTCAAGTGCTAAGACAGCATTTAAGAAAGTCCCATTGCTATTCAATAGGTGGAGCTAGCAGCCTTCCCCGAGGGAGGGTGAGGCTTTCTTGTTCTAACCACTAATCGTACTGCCTTCCATGGAAAGCACTGTTTAAGTTCAGAATATTATTATTAGTTGGCTCAAGATTGGGAACATCTTTTAAGTTAGATGTGCACTCCATTAACACATACATTTTTCTGTTTTGCTCAAGGACAGGTCACAATTTTGCACTTTAATTTAAAGATTTGTGCTGCCAGTCCTTCCCTCAGCTAAATTTTAAACACATCTGACAAATAAAATCATATGCCAAAATTGTCATCTATCTCTAATAGAGCCAGTGGAGAGTTGAAGTGTTTAACTGCTGACTCTACTAGCAGACACTCTGTAAGGCTTTTAAGGGAAGTTGCTCATACAGAATGCCTGGAACCAGGGCCGGTGCAACCATTTAGGCGGACTAGGCGGTTGCCTAGGGCGCTGAGATTTGGGGGCGTGAAAAAGCGCCCCCCAATTTTTTTTAAATGGTTGAGCAGCCCTGCTGCTAGGACAGAGAGGGAGTCTGAGCTGCCGGCGGCAGCCGGCAGCCCAGGGTGTCCCCTGGGTCATGGCACCGCCGTGGCAGCCGGCAGCCCAAGGGGTCCCCTGGCCCAGGGAAACCCCGGGCTGCCAGCTGCCACGGAGGCGCTCTGACCCTGGGTCAGGGCACTGCCACAGCAGCTGGCAGCCCAGGGTGTCCCCTGGGTCAGGGCGCCGCCGGAGGGGGCGGCAGGCAGCTCCTGTGGAGCTGCTGCAGTGGTGCCTGCGGGCTTCGCTGGTCCGCGGCTCGGATGGAGCTGCCGCAGTTGTGCCTGCGGACGGTCAGCTGCTTGCGCGGCTCCGGAGGACCGCCTGCAGGCACACCAGACCCTCCGCAGGCACCGCTGTGGCGGCTCCACTGGAGCCGCGGGACCAGCGCACGGGGCGGCGAAATTGCCATCCACCTAGGGCGCTCAAAACCCTAGCGCCGGTCCTGCCTGGAACAGATAGTAATTAACAACTGGATCGTCATTTATATGTTAATTACACTATAATTTGCCTGTTTTTCTTTGCAACTGGAACAGATGCTTGTTTAAATGTTCCTTTACACTTTAAGGGTAGTATTTGCTTACTGGCAGACTCAAAATGTATCTGTAGAGTTTGTGAGTTACATGCATATATTTTATGGGAGAGACATGCCAACTAATGACTGATGCTGCAAAGACCTAAAATACTGCATTGTTGTATTACTGAGGATAAAAAACCAAAATCACTTCTATTGAATATACAGTAAATGAAAAATCTGTTGATGAAAAATGGCCTCCAGTTTTGTTCCCAGAAAACACAAGTTTGTTCCCAGAAAACACAATTTTGGGCACAAATAATTACATATGCATTTTATACCACGTACAATTATGCACATGCATGCATACATACATTTCTCCCAGGACTCGTCTCTGGGAGGATTTACCCTTCTCCGTCTACCTATTACTGTCTAGGTCAGTGTTTCTCAAACTGGGGCTGTCGCTTGTGTAGGGAAAACTCCTGCTGGGCCAGTTTGTTTACCTGCCCCGTCCGCAGGTCTGGCCAATTGCGGCTCCCACTGGCTGTAGTTCGCTGCTCCAGGCCTATGGGAGCCACTGGAAGAGGCGCAGGCTGAGGGACATACTGGCCGCCGCTTCCAGCAGTTCGCATTGGCCTGGAGCGGCGAACCGTGGCCAGTGGGAGCCGTGATCAGCCGGACCTGTGGACGGGGCAGGTAAACAAAGTGGCCCAGCAGGGGCTTTCCCTACACAAGCCGTGGCCCCAGTTTGAGAAACACTGGTTTAGGTAGATGGGTAGCTGTCTGAGTGCAGTAAAATGCACTTGCAGTGCTGTGTGCTTGTAAAGTTTCACCCACTGTTATATCTTAGTGCAAAATCAGAGGCTGAGGTCTGGCCATATTTAAAAAGTAGGGTCAAATTGTTTCAAGATGCAGGGAGAAGTAAAGTAACTTGTTAAGATTGGATCATGTATCAATTGTGATTGGGTCCTCTAGATACTATGGCAATATAAAATAATAAGAAATAATAACTGGGTGAAACATCGTTGACTGTGTGATCCAGTATAACACATCCCATCCCGAAGTGGGACGGTATAATAAAGTTGTGGCACATAGGAAGGCTGGTAAGAAACTGGTATTTTGTTTTCTATCCCCAATCACCTGACATGGGTCAAGGTTAAAAAAGCTGATACCCTTGTCACACAGCAGATGTTAATATAGTCCCCTGACTAGCTGCTGCATGTAATGGTAGCCACTGGAAAGTGGTTACCATCATAAAAGTAGCTATAAAAATGGCATTTAGCTACTGCAGGGATCGGCAGCCTTTCAGAAGTGGAGTGCCGAGTCTTCATTTATTCACTATGATTTAAGGTTTCATGTGCCAGTCATGTATTATAACGTTTGTAGAAGATCTCTTTCTGTAAGTCTATAATATATAAGTAAACTATTGTTGTATGTAAAGTAAATAAGGTTTTTAAAATGTTTAAGAAGCTTAATTTAAAATTAAATTAAAATACAGAGCCCCCTGGACTGGTGGCCAGGACCTGGGCAGTGTGAATGCCGCTGAAAATCAGCTTGCATTCTGCCTTCGGCACATGTCCATAGGTTGCCTACCCTGAGCTACTGCTGTAACTGCCCTTTTGTGTCCTCTGAGTCACATTTGCTTTGTTTATTCCACAAAAACAAGTTTTACTTCTCAGCACTGCAGAGCCAATACAGCTGTGAATAGGAGCTGATTTTTTTCATGCATGATCAACAAAATTGCTAGCTCAGGATCGTTATTGGTGGTAATGGTGAGAACCTGCTTAATTGTCAAAAAGCAGATTGATCTTAAAGCACTGTCAGCTAGAAAAGTCTTGTTTTGAAGTGGAAAATTTTAAAGTTCCTAAACACTAAGTAGTAAACTGAGTAACAGTAACCGCAGAAGTCAGTGATGCTGACCCTATGACTGGCAGGAAATAAATTTCAGCCTGATGAGTGCTGCTGAGAGTCAGTAAACATGGACACCAAGACACTGTTTAACAAAGTTCATTTGAGAGCACCTTTGAAATACTCATAAGACATAAGAATGGCCATACTGGGCAGACCAAAGGTCCATCCAGCCCAGTATCCTGTCCACCGACAGTGGCCAATGCCAAAGTGTCCCAGAGGAGAGTGAATTCTAACAGGAAATGATCAAGTGATCTCTCTCGCTCATCATCTCCACCCTCTGACAAACAGGCTAGGGCACCATTCTTACCATCCGGCTAATAGCTATTAAGGACTTAACCTCTATGAATTGTATCTAGTTCTCTTTTAACATTGTTATCGTCCTAGCGTTCACAACCTCCCAGGCAAGGACTTCCACGGAGTTGACTGTGCACTGTGTGAAGAACTTCCTTTTTATTTGTTTTAAACTGCTGCTATTAATTTCATTGGTGGCCCTTAGTTCTTGTATTAGGGAATAAGTAAATAATTTTCCTTATCTACTTTCTCCACACCACTCATGATTAATATAATAAATCTATCATATTCCCTCCGGAGTCTCCTCTTTTCCAAGTTGAAGAGTTCTAGCCTCTTTAATCTCTCCTCATATGGGACCCATTCCAAACCTCTAATCATTTAGTTTAGTTTCGGTCAAGAAATTTCAAGCCCTTTGTCACCTTGAATTTTCTATGGGAACTATTGAGATGGACAAAAGGAAGCTAGATTCTGTACCCCAAACTTACACTAACTTTCATGGGACTTTTGGTTGCTGTGAGACTGTTCACCAAATTAGCACTGTTCAGTTCATTTGCCCAATTGTTTGAATATTCTAACACTTTGTATTAAAGAGATGTGTGTTGTGCAATGTACAATAATAGCTAATATAGAATTCTAGCTTTTCTGTACCGGGGACACCTGTTCAGCACTTTTGGAGGAGCTATTAAAAACATTAAATATTACAGTAACAGAATGTGTATTCTAAGTATAGAGTGTCAGGTTGACAGATTGCAACCCCCCATGTAGTAACCTTGTGACCCCCTGAAGGGTCCCGACCCCCAGTTTGAGAACCCCTGACACAGAGTATAATAGCCTATTACTTAGCTACCAGCTGTTGAGTTTTCTTCCTTTAGCTTAAATAGTAGAGGTGCATGCTTTTAATGGTAGGTCCTATGCACAAATGTCACTGACTAAACATGGGCAAAGTTAAAGGTGCTAGGTAAGAGTAAAACAGAACTGCTTTTCTTCACCCTCAGTGCCTTCTGTCCCCTTCCTCCCCCCCAACTGCTCATGTGATTGTGATGGTAATAGCACGAAAGAGAGATTAATATAAAATGTATTGCTATGAGAACTCTGAGTGATATATCAGTTTGCTTTAATAATGAGTATCAATTAACTTCCTCTGTCTTTGTTTTATCCCTTGGCCCATGCCACTTCCTGCAGCCCCCATTGGTCTGGAGCGGCAAACTGCGGCCAGTGGAAGCTGCGATCGGCCGAACTTGTGGACGCGGCAGGTAGACAAACTGGCCCGGTCCACCAGGGTGCTTGCCTGGTGGGCTGCATGCCAAAGCTTGCTGATCCCTCCTTTAAGTCTTAAGCAGCTGGTATATGAAAAGTGGAAATTATTTTGAAATTACCATAGTTGTGTGATGGTAGAGAAAACATGCTGTAGTTCTGAAAAATTCAAAGGATGTTGTTGGATCTGAATTTCCCAGACATTGAGGAGTTTGCATGACCTACAGAGAGTTAGAACCCCGTTCCACCAAGATGGAGAAGGGTAAATCCTCCCAGAGAAGAGTCCTGGGGGAATGTATGTATGCATGTGCATAATTATACTTTGCATTTAAACTTGATCATAACAAGGATTAAAAGTTTGAGGAGACAGGGAAATACTGAAAGAGTTGTTTCAAAGGTCTTAAACTATAGTGTATTCATATAGATAGATTTTAGTGAACCTTTTCCTTTAGAGATTATGTGCCACTCTCCTTTTATCAGATTAACTCTGCATTATATAGAAGTCCTGAACAGACCTAGCTCTGGGCTCTACCGCACCAGAGAGATAAACTGAAGTACAGAAAAGGGAAAGAAATGCTATACCTGATGTTAACATATTGCTTCTCCAAACCCGTTACACTGGTACAGAATTTAGCCCATGGAGCCCTGTTTTGGTTGGGGGTTTTAGGTGTGACGGTAAAGAAATAATAGTCTAAGGCTCTGGCTACAGTAGAGAGCTTATCACAGTGCAGCTGTGCTACTGTAAGCTCTCTTATGTAGCCTTTCTGAGCCGATGAGGGAGAGCTCTCCTGTTGATTTAAATAATCCATCTTTAGTGAGCGGCGACAGCTATGGCAGGAAAAGCTTTCCCACTGACAGTGCTGTCCACACCAGCACTTAAGTCATTAGAAATTACATCATGCAGGGGGGTTGGCTTATTCACACCCCTGAGTGACATAAGTTATACCGACATAAGTGGAAATGTAGACGTAGCCTTAGTAAGAGAAGTTTCAAAGCTGAAATTCACTTTTAAGGGAGAGATGTCAGAGAGTCTGGACCTGGAACAAACAGTGTGTCCATTTTTTCCCAAAGCGATAGAACAAAATTATTGATAATATAAAAATTATGTATAGTTTCAACCATATTCAGCAATAAGGTGAAGAAGCTTGTTCCACAGCGTGCTTATATTTAGAGTAATCAGAATCTTTCCTATGTGGAAACCAGTGTCGCTTTTCACAGGTTCTCATCTGAATCCTTCCCAGACCATGAAATGTTGCTCAGGGCACAAACAAAACTCAGCCATCCATGTCTGTTCTGAACTATTCTTTGCTGCCTTCTGTGTATGTTATTAAGTCCTTCAAGTTTTCCTTCTCGAAGTACTTAAATTACCCAATAGCTCAGTTGCAGGATTGATATTTGAATCACAACGGTGGAAGCATGGCACCAATTGTATCTTTCATTGGTTATCAGTTTTTTGCTGGAGCTTAGGGAGAAAAGATGTAGGTATAAAACTAAAAGCTGCTACTCTGGAACCAACAAGTATCCTTCATTCCCGGGACGTTAGTTGCTACATTTGGCATATTAACATTATCACTCAGTATACTAGATATGTTAGTGATAAGGCAAAACACATACCCTTTAATTGTCTTAACAAAATATATACCTAGGCGTGGGAACACCACCTTTTATCCTTCACTATTAAACTGCTACAGCTCCCATGTCTTTTCTAGCTTTAATATGTGTTTTGCAACTTGCTCTCTGCCTACTCATTCCATCAGCTGCTCGCTGCTTTTGAAAGCATTCTAACGTGTTGTTGGGTTGTTACAATTGGATTTAAAAGTGGGGGTGTAATATTCAACACACATACAACATTACTAAGTGGTTCAATAATACTTCATGCACACTTAAAAAGCCGAAAAATGACATGCATGTCTTTCAAGCATTTGTTCATCTTTATTGTGGAAAGCTTGCAATGGCTTGCTAGAAGAAGGAAAAACGTGCTGTTTGGTGTGGTGTATAAACTGTAGAAGGCTGCTTCTTGAAACAGGCTATTTAGTCTGTCTTTACAAATAAATAAAATGAACTCTGAAAAGGATCTTTCTTATAAAATATTGCTCTTTCTTATAAAATGTAGCAGACAACTACAGGTCCTTTGGTATGTAGTTATGCAGAATTCTGCTATTAGCTAGAACTTGATTGTCAAATCTGACATTTGGTGTGATTTCATGTTTCCTTCGTGTTTACATAAGTAAAGGCTGTCTTGCTGCTTTTCCAGATAGAAAGGTGAAAAATTCAATTCTATCAAGGCTTTTATATAAACATCTTGCTTGTTTGTAGAGAATTTTATTCAATAACATTCTTCACTTCCATGTTCAAAGCATCTACAGACTGACTATATACTTCTGGGAACAAGCGGCTTCTAGTAAATGTGACATAATGTTTAATCTGAATAAGGGAGCATAGAAGGAGAAACAATCTTCCATTACTTTAGATCTTCAGTTGTTTAAAAAGCCAGGGAAAGAATGTCTGCTTAATGGTTCTGACAATAAATTGCTAATGAAACCCTGTGATTGTAATTCTGGAAAATGCAGTAATAGTGGTTTCTAATGATAACAACATCCTTCTGAAAACATAGGAAGGCTTACTTTTAATTTAATTTAGATCACAGTAACTCTGACTAAAGCAAACTGTAAGGCTAAATATTCAGAAAACAGTTCTTTTTAATGAAATTAAGCAGGACTTGAGATTCTCAACATTTGTGGCAAACTCTTGGGAGTATGGTAAAACTAATGTTTCCCCGGAGATTCTCCTGCAACAAGGCTGGCTGAGTTGTGTATTTATTTATAAAGCTCTCTCTCATGTCTTATTCTGAGAGCGTTCTCTTTGGGGCACCAGTTGGAATGAAAGATTTTACAGTCTAATAAAAAAAAAAAACCCTCCGCACTCCTGCAATTACCTTCTGAACTTCCAAAAACGGATGGGTTTTTATTTGTTCCTTCTTTACTCACAGACATAAAGAATGTAATACTCAGACAGCAAGGGAAAGAGACTAGCATTCTTTGCTGCTTCAGTGACATTTATTATGCTGTTAAGGGCAGAAAAATCATAATCTTCCTTTGGCCAAATCTTTTCAACTGCAAAAAACATCGACCTTTTTAAAATCATTTCCAACGACTGTGAAAAGAGTCAATACATGAGATGTTAGGGCACTTCATTTTGTAGGATGGAGTGTTTGGGAATCTCCATTTAAATATCTGACTGCAATAATCCACTGCTAAATGCCAGAAACTTCAGTTTGGAGACAATAATGAAATACCCTTTTTAGGTGACTTGTCCAACGATCAGTCACATCTGAACCCATGATTCCCTGGTTTCCAGTGCTTTTCTGCAGCCTGTAGACTAGACTTTACCTAGGTTTGGTAGAATAAAATGTTTATATAAGTTCAATGGATAGTATTAATGTTTATTTTGAAGCATTTTTTCAATGCTGCATTCTTTTCTGCTTCATTAATAGAAAAAAATGCCAGGTAAATATTAATCAGAGGATCTTTATTTACTAGTGGTGATGTAGGGTGCAAAAGGACATAACTAAATGTCTTGAACTCAGGCTGAGTTTGCAAAACTGGAGTTTAAAGTGGGGGAGAGGTGATGGGAAATCTTTGTAGACTAAGGAACCTCAAACTGGAAATCTGGGAGAGAGACTCAGTAAGGAACCTTCATGTTGTCATTTTTACTGCGTGACTTTTCTGGCAACTGTACTTTTAATTTTCTCTTCAGTTTGATTTATGATGATGAATAAGGATTTGGAAACACACAAAAGGTCAGTTCAGTATCATAACATGAAATAAATATTCCTTGTTTGCTGACCAAGCAGGATTGCAGACACTAGTGCGGTCAGTAAAATATTGTTTAATGATGCAGTAATTTTTGAATACAAAAGACATTGATTAACTAAGCATGCCCATTGATACCCTAAATTTACTGACAATTAAGTATTTGATAGACCCAGCATGGTATTCTGAATGAAACTTAAGTTATACATCCCTACTGCAACATGATTTTTTATTATGCAGATACAAAGAATAAGTTTCAGAATCATTTGGAAGATGCAAATAAGCTATTTGCAATGAATAATTTGAGTGGTAAAATTATTGATTTTTTTTGCTTGATCAGTTGCAATTGAATATGATTTCATCAAAATTGTATGTTCAGTTATTTGACAAAATTTTGGAAATGGTTTAGCTTTATGGATTACAAATATTTCTGAGTATTCAGTATTTGTACTCTGTTATGTTTGAAGTAAGTCACGTGATATCCTTTGGTTCTCAGAATGAAATGGTGATTGAGCAAAATTTAAAATTTGGTGTCTGCAATATTTGTGCACATGACTTTCTGTGAATATTCATGCTAGTAAAACTGGACTTCAAGATTCTTATGAAAATCAATTATAATTGGAGTCCAGGAAGGACAAAAAGAAATTCCTTAAAAAAACTTGAATAATTATTAGCAGAAATCTGCTGGCAGTATTCTCAAGCTGAAAGTTAAAATTAGAAAAATTGTTCCGACTCCCACACTCAAGGTGTTTTGGTAACAAGTTTGTATTGTAGTTGGCTTAACAGAAAGTATAGACAGGGATCATGAACCTAATGCATCTCAAATCATGTAGTAAAACTTTCATATGACTTTGGTATCTTTGTGGCTGGAGATAATAGCTTAGGAGGGAGCAACGAAAAGGTTTGGCTACCTAGAAAGGTAGAAAATCTTGTTTTGAAGTGGAAAATTTTAAAGTTCCTAAACACTAAGTTACTGGTGTCTTGCTGCAGTTGGTTAAAATCAATCCCAGTCAACATTTGAAGTAGATTTACTATCAATTAACTTTAATTCATTGTCTATTTACTGCTATTCACTATGCTTTATGAAGTTAATAAAAATTGAGGGCACTCAGCACCTCTCAGAATGGGGTATTTTGTCATCTTACTATGATTTAAACTTTGGAACAGCGCTGAATAATATTGGTCTGGCTTATTTTTTTCTTAGTATAGCACCATAAATATTCTAAAGGCAACTGTAAAGTAATTCTTGGAAACAGATAGCAGAGTCTTTTGTATGAACAATATAGCTCTGGATTTTAATGATCGAAAATTGACTTTTGGTAGAGATCTAAATCAACTTCAGTTGACCAAAGTAATTAATATTGACCAAGATGAAAAGTTAAAGGCCAGATATTGATGATGGTGACACTGAAATTAATAGTGAAGTATTGATTTTTTTAATAAATAATTTAAAGATGGGTGGATTAAAAACATAGTCTGTAATAGTGAATAATAAAGTGTTGAACTGTTATAATTACTTATTTGTCACAAAACCCAGAAGTTTGCTAGGCATCCTCCCAAATGGATAAAAAGAGAGAGTTTCCCAGAAGAGTCTGCAGGTCATCTCAAACATGGTATAATAGAGTGGAGGGATGCAACAAGATAGTAAGGTGGGATTTGAGGAAGGAGAACAAGTAATTACAGCAGGCAAGACTGGAGATAGCAAAATTGTCATCTAGGCGCTCTATCTGGACAGAAAATATATCTTAGAAATGTTGTGGAGGAAAATGGGACAGGATTTGGGCACAGTCTGGATCTTAGCAAAGTACAGTAAGATAATTTTTTTGCTCACGCTGAGACAGACTCTGAACTCTATTATACAAGTATAAATCCAGCGTAACTCCACGGAGGCTATTTGGGTACTGGTGGAACAGAGACAAGAATCTCACCCGTCGTTTTCAAGTAATAAATAATGAGGCCTTTGGACACTCTCTGTGTGTGTGTGTGATTTTTTTAAAATCTCATGCAATATTGTTATGTCTAGTTTTCACATATTCTTGTGTTACGACTTCCACTTTACCTCCTTGTGTTTTGCCGTATGTCATCTACTAAGTGTTCCATTTTAAAAAGGAAACACATTTCGTGCACATGAATTGCTGATGGAATCCCAACCAAAATAACTAAACAAACACACTAAATGAAAATGTTAAATGATGAATTAATGGACTAAGCACAATCTATCTTTGGGAAAGTTTGAAGAAGAGTCATTATGCTTCCTTAGTTTTCCTCTTTGTGCTTATTTGCACAGTTTGGATGTATGTTACATTGCTTCAGTTTGTATGTTAATGGATTAAATCACTACATATAAAATTGAGATTCTATAGATCTGGTGCTGCATGCATGATGGATCAATCCTATATTGCATTTGTTAGTTCTAATAGAGTATGTAAAATTTACACACACACAAATTATTAGAGGAACTTTTTCTTGCTGTCCTTGCACACAACTTATGCTTAAGCAGTTATTTTAAGCACATTCAAAATATCATAGGGGGAGGGAGAATGATAATTTATTTTAAATCGAAATGCTGCATTGTGTGGGAAGCCTAATCTTCTTGTGATGGAGGATCGTTTGATTAATGCTTATTAAATGTGGTAAAATTGATCAAATGATCTTGAATGTCTAAACAACAAAACGAGGGCAGATTAAAATATGCATCCCTAAAGATTCCCGCTGTACCTCTGTATGGCAATATATTCTGTGCTATATGAGGGCCTACGCCGGTGTTTCTCAAATGCGTCTACCAGGGGCTTTTCTTGCAGTCACAGCCTCCTGGGCATTGGGGCGGGGGGAAGGGCAAAGCAGTGGTCCCTTCCTGAGGATCACCTGCAGGAGTTGGACCTTGCCCCCTCTGGAGACACAAATGCTGGAGGAGGAGGCAGCTAGTGAGTCCCCCACCTTCCTGGGGATGTAGGGTTGGGCTCCAGCCCTTGAGTGGCGGGCAGCAGACTTTGGCCACGGGGCTCACCCTCCATCATCCCTGGCCTCCGCTGCCTCTGCTGGCCCGTCATGGATTCCTCCCTGTTCCCCACTTCCACTCCATCTAAGGCTTAATTTGTCTCCGGTCTTGCCAGGACTGAGTAAGTCTGCTGCTGTGAAAAGTGATATTTTTATGTTTAATATCACTTTTCACAGCAGCAGACTTCCTAGCTAGCAAGTCTTTTTAAAAAAGCAACCAAAGAAAGGAAAAGAAGCAACAATAAAAAACCCAAGAACCTGTAGAGCACGTTATTTGTGTTTCTGTTTTGTTTAGGCCCTAAGAGAGACAACTGTACGTAATTTTATTATTGAGTCTGCAGAAAGATTCAGTAAATCACAATGATTTGGACATATGTATGTGCATATAGGTCTGTTTTTCCTAAAGTAAATTAAGTATTTTAAGAAAAATGGTCAGCGCGGCCACTAGCAAGAGTTGATCGCTGCACTTTGAAGTCACCAAAAATGTTCTTGTGAGAACCCCTGGCCGAGGCTTGGATCCTCAGCTGGTGAAAATTGTCATAACTCTCTTAACTTCAGCTGAGCGATGACACTTTGCACAAGTTGAGGGTCTGTCTCCTGTTTAGAAATTCCATCAATTCCATGGACAGATTTTCAGTGTCAACTTTGAAGCCTCCGCAGATTGGCCAGTGAACTTCACATGAAATCCTTACTTTTGAGAGTGCAGATTGGGTCGTTAGCTATCTGACTACCCAATTTACAGATGTAGTTTTCTATTTGTGAGTATAACTGTGCCTGAATATTTGATACTCAGGGTATGTCTTCACTGCAGAGCTAACCTGGGCTCTTATTCGAGTGTTGATCTTAATTATGCTCCGATCCACGTATTAAAAACTGTGGTCCATATTTTGCACTGCTTTCGGAAGGACTGCTCCCATTCTCCAGAAAACAAAACAAAATTCAGAATTAACTCTTCATAGCCTTGGTCTTATCTTGGGCGATCAGCATCAGGCGGGTCTGAGCACTTGGGTTAGCCTAGCCCGGGTGTGAGTAGTTCTACTCGAGTTACTGTATCCTCACTGGTGCTGCACTCCTCCATGCCTGGGACTTCTGGGGCATACTGCATGGTTCTTACCACTGGCCAATTTGCAGAGGTTGCAAAATTGACTTTGAAAATCTGTCCCTGGAATTGATGGAATCTTTTAAACAACAGGGGCCAGACCCTCCACTTGTGTTAAGTGTCACAGCTCAACTGAAGCTAATGGAGCACTAAGGATCTTCCTTTATCCTTTGCTCCTTTGAACAATTGAAGTCCAAGCAAATTCTCTTTTAACCTGGAGGGTAGCTCACTGGAAGTTGTTGGCAATGCCATTGTACATATCTGCTGGAGAGTGATGCAAGAAGTGCCTCCTTTCCGAAGCCGGAAGCTGTTAGTATGCTAAGAAGAGAGGGATGAAAAAAACGAGAGTGAGGAGAAAAGGATGGGAATAAGAGATGAAGGTGAATCAGTGATGAACCATTCACTGTGGAGGTGGGAAGGAGTCAGGGAGCAGAAGCACATAGAAGCTGGTGCCTACATATTTGTGTGCAATAAGGTTGAATTTTCAGCCTTTAATCATCGCAGATATGTTGGGATGAACAGAGAGAGTTTAAAAACCAGAAGACGGCCCCCCAAAACCATGATTTATTCTTTTGAAAAATCCTATGAGTTTTAGGACAATAACATATTTATTGGGTGGGAGATGGATGAGGGGGTTCTGACTCATGATTTTTAAACTCCTGGCATTGGCAATGCTGCTCAGCTTCTGTGGTTGGCAACTTCCTCAGTTTACTCAGGTGTTTCTCACTCATCAACTGGGAAAAGAAACCACCCTCTCATTTCACATAGTCACCAGCACTGATGGCTGTTACTGTGAGCTGAATCAAACTGTCACTGCAAAATGTGGGTTGTTTTTTTTTGGCCAGGTCTGCACTAGAGCATGTTTGGCACTATAAACCAGGTTCCCAAGTGAAGTAAGCTACACTGTTAAGGTACGTCTACACTACCTGCCGGATCGGCAGGTAGAGATCGATCTATTGGGGATTGATTTATCACATGTAGTGTAGACGTGATAAATTGAGCCCCGATTTGCTCTCTGGTTAACTGCTGAACTCCAGCTTGGCGAGAGGCAGAAGCAAAGTCAACGGGGGAGCCGCAGCAATCGACCCTGCGCCATGAGGTAAGTCGAACTAAGATACATCGACTTCAGCTACGCTATTCTTGTAGCTGAAGTTGCGTATCTTAGGTCGATTTCCCCCCCACCACCACCCAACCAAAGTGTATACCAGGCCTGAGAGAGACTTTTATGCCAGTCTAACTGTTTCTGCAGTAGGGCTTTTGCTGATATCGAAATGTCACAAAAAATCACATCCTTAACCAATGTTACTATATAGTTAAAAGTTTCTAGTATTGACTTGGCCTTGAATTATGCAGTTTTGAAAACTCTGGGATATTAATATAATTAAAACAAAAAATAGAATTATTTCCCAGTTTAGAAAAGAGAACTATTTAGAGTTGTGAATGGCTTTTAGTACAGCGTGCTACAAATTGCACAGGAAGCAGAAGTAGTACACTTAGAGAAACCTACAATATGCACATTTATGAGCTCAGGTCACTGTTGCATAGGATGCATTTTCAGGTCCAAATGTGGGAAAAATGAGGCTTTAGGCTACATATAAAAATGTACATGCAACCGTGGAAATTGTGTGAGATAATGGAAGTGTAGAATAGCACATGGACTCATTTTAATTAAAAATTTGGCACCTAATTTCCAGGTTTACATCTACAAACATCTTTTCTAAAAATGCACTAAAATAATTAATTTCCTTTGGGACAGTTCCTTAATGTACACTTTAAGTGTTTGATAATTATTTTTTTATGATTTTTGGCTGTAATAGTTGTAGAATAATAAAATTTATAAATAATAATAAATAAATAATAAAATTTAAATTATAGCTTGCTCTGTCCTTTTATGAAGCAATTAAACAGTTTTTTATCTAAAATTGCTGTTTCGTAAGTAAAGTTTGTGTTTCTCATTGTAGAGCTTGGCTCTGATACACCATTTATTTGATATCCTATAATATTCTAGACTAGTAAGCTTTTATTGGGCCAGGTTCTGCCCTTGGATACATATCCATAAAAATTACTGAAGTCAGTTGGAATAGCACGTTCTTATCCGAGGTCAGAAATTGTCACATAAATAGCTTCATGCATTGATAATATGGGTTTTGTTTTTACTTTTAAAAGTAGTATTTCATATCCGTGCCTCAAGAATGAAGTATCCTTTCACTTGATAAGTTACAGTTATATAGGCCAAGATTTTTTTCACAAGTGGTTAGTTATTTTTGGGTACCACTATTTTTGGATACCCAGCTTGAGACACCCTCCAGGGCCCTGATTTTCAAAGCACCCACCCACCCTCTGAAAATCAGGCCCCATCGAGATATCTCAAGTTGAATACACAAAAATTGATGTACCCCAAAAAATAGCCCAAAGCTCTTTGGGGGAAGGGACTCGTTGGGGTTTCTTGATGCTGCTGAACTACACTAAGGATACTCCAGCTCTCCTGCACTCTTACTAAGGTTCCAGGACTGCACATACTGCCAAACGTGCTAAAAAAACAGATTCATTAAGAATCACATACTTGGTTACATGGTTTTACATTTTTTAATGTGCAATTAACATTCACCTGTGAATCCTAAATATGATAAAGCTCTTACTTTAAACTTCCCCCAAATGTCCCTTTTAATAATTGTGTATAATAGAATATGTCATATTATGCACAATAGAATAACAGGAGAATCTCCTTAAAATACAGTGCATCTTGCTGGAGTGAAAAATATAACAAAATAGTGCCCATATTATATACTTCATTTTTTTTAAATTTATTAACTATTTTCCAGAATGTGTGTGGTTAATGTAGAAAATGTTAGTAATTTTGCTGCAAGTAAATTGATCAGTATGCAAGATGGTTGTTGCTGGCTGAATCATGGTCCACAGTTAAGGTAAACAGATCTGTGATGACATTTTCTGAGCAGAATACCAATGCAGTTGTATTTCTTCCCAGAGGTGTCTGATGTTTCTCATATGCAGATAACATTTATTTCAAGAAGGTTTTAGTCACAGGATAGAAATTCTTCTGTAGAGGTGGGATTTATTATATTTATTATTTATTTGATATGATAATTGTGCTGAGTTAAGAGCATTTAAAGGTTATGCTTCTTTTGCATATCCTATGTAATGGTAAATTTTTCTGACCTGTTGTTTGTTTAACCTACCTGTCAATGGTATGAATGTATAATAATATTAATAAAGTTGTAAAATAATTGTATTTTAAATTTGTACTGCTGTGTGGAATTTCTCTGGGTTTTTCTTTCTCTGTAATTAACGTGCCAAAGTGATGTGACTAAATTTACAATTAGATTTTACTGAAGGTGTTCTGAAATATTCTTCATGGTGGCTATGTTTTCACCTGGCAAGTTCTGAATTCACAAATGTGATTTAATTTTGTTCCTCTTAAATGTGCCTGTACTAGGTGGTAAAACCCTCTGTGATCTGTTAGTGGTTGTATATCTTAATTCTTCATGATTTTGAAAAGTGTATTTGTCCATTTTTCCTAAAAAAGTTTTTTCCCTTTGCCTTTGTAGAACATCTAAAATATTTTTTTATCAGTTTCTGTTCAAGTGACAGGGCACGTGTGTTACGCTGAGATGATTGACATTTCAGTCAGTTTGTGTACTGGCAGTCAAATCTGTAACATTGATATTGATATAACTGGCATCTCTGAGGCTTATGTGATGGAGCTGGGGGTGCTGCCGCATCCCCTGGCTTGAAGTGGTTTCCGTTATATACAGGGTTTACAGTTTGGTTCACTGGCTCTCAGCACCCCCACTATAAAAATTGTTCCAGCACCTCTGCTTTCAGGTTTAGTTATGCGCTGATATTTAGTTCTAATGTAACCTATCATATTACAATGAATTGTAAAGGATTAAAGAATACTGGAAAGAGCATCCTCAATGGTCCCCTAATATTTAGTAGCATATATTGCACTTGTCACAAGATTTGAAAGTTGAAGTGTTTCAGAGCCCATTGAAGTCAGTGGAAGGATTGCCATTGATTTCAATGGGCTTTGGATTAGGGTCAGCGTTACCTATGCAGATCATGCATGTCTTGATCTGAAGCAAAGACTGTGTAATACACTGACTGAAAGTAATGTTGAGTAATGGCCGTTCTAGATGAGAGAGAGAGAGTGTTCCTTTGGGAATTTCAGAGCTTCACAAGAAGCAGAAGTTTCTGATTGCAGTAGCAGAATCTCCTCAGCTGAATGACACAAATTGTGAAAGATGTGCAACTGGTCAGCTTTGCTCCTCTGAAATCTCTGTCTGTCTAAAAGCCTTAAGCATGTACTGTACTAGAGCTGGACTAAAGCTTCAAAATTCAAATCCAGATCTGCAGGTTGAATACTCAAAAGCTTGGGAGATGTTTTGAATGTGCGATTTTTGGCTTAGGGGCCAATCTCTGGTAAGTAACATTCAACTAAAAAGAAAATAAAATCAGTATTTTTCCCCTACAATCCAATCCAGTGATCTTGCTGCACAAAGGGTAAGGCTACACTTGCAGCTGAACAGCGCTGGGAAATAAAGCTGTCTTTGAACAGCTGAATAGGGAAAGTGCTGCAGTCTGGCCACATTGACAGCTACCAGTGCACTGTCGTGGCCACATTTGCAGGATCTGCAGCGGCATTGGGAGCGTTGCATTATGGGCAGCTATCCCAGCGTTCAAGTGGCTGCAACGTGCTTTTCAAAAGGGGGGAGTGGGATGGAGAGTGACAGGGAGCGTGGGGGAGAGAGAGAGTGGATTTTTGGAGCTGACAGAGTGTCAGCAGCTGCAAGTTCCGACCCCCTCCCGCACCCCTCTCTCGCTCACTGGAAGCAAACAGCCTTCTTTCTTTTTTCCCTCACAGACCAGATAAGCAGCCTCCCCGAAAGGGAACCCCCCCTCCTGCACACCCCCTCTCTTCAAGCAAACGCTAGCTGTGGGCATTCCAAAGGGAGCTCATTCACAGCAAACAGGAGCTGTGTTTGTTTTTTTAGATAAGCAGCTCCAGGAGCTCGGAGTTCACAACAAAACAAAGAGGCATCACAACAAAACAAAGAGAGTAATCTTTACTTGAAAGCATTATGGGAAGCTTCTGGAGGTCAGTTACAGTGTAGTAAGATTATTCTCCATTTACAGTGGCACCCCAGCGCTGCAGCACCAGTGCTATTCTCTTTATTCCTCTCTTTGAGGTGGAGTACATGCAGCGCTGTAGCCGGGGAGATACAGCGCTGTATGTGCCTTGCCAGTGTGGACGGGGAGTGAGTTACAGCGCTGTAAAGCCACCACCAGTGCTGTAACTCTCAAGTGTAGCCAAGGCCTAAGATTGCTGAGGCTTAGTTGTTGTGTTGGAGGATAGCACACTAGATCATTCTCAGCAGTACAAAGAATTGAAACAGGTTGTTGTAAAAATCACATACATATATTTACAAATCTATTTAAAATAAACCTTCAGACCAAATTTTACCTGATTTTGTGTTTCACTTTGTAGAGTTAAGTGTAACTTTTATAAGTAACATAGGCCTAAAACTTTATAATAAAGGCCAGAACAAATACAAAACATCTTTTTATTTGGAGCTGTAATTTTTGTATGTTTGTAAAATGTCCTTCCTTTCAAAAGATCCCAAAGCACCTTGGCATGACCGACATGCAGCACCAATGAAATACAGCCATATTCCATAAGTGGGGAAGTGTCAGCACAGAGGCCCATAGCCATGAATATAATTCTAGACACAGACTCACAAGGCCAATTCTGTCATCCTTGCTCTCACATTGAGTAGTACTGTTCCTCTTGAATTCATGGGACTACTGATGGACTGATGTACAAGTCAACATGAGTACAGGTGGCAGGATCAGGCCCGTGGATGACGGAGGTAGAAGAGAAGTCTAATCTGTCACTGGAGATTATTCCCTACTAAATGAGTGTTTTCTTGAATCCTAATTTTAAGGCATTTGGATACTATTTGGCTGATTTTTGGCTTTCCAGTCTGGAACTTCCCAGCTCCTCTGTCTTCCCCTAGTCCTGCTCCATTCAGGTCCCCTCTCTCTGGCTCCCTGCAGCCAGGCCTTTCTCCCCCTACAAGCAGAGGGAGACTGTTGAGCTCCTGGCTTCCAGCCTTTTTATACAGGCCAGCTGTGGCCTGACTGGGGCGTGGCCCAGCTGCGGCTGCTTCCCCAATCATCCCAGGTTTTAGAGCTGCAGCCCTCCCAGGCAGGAGCTGTACAAATGCCTCTTCACAAATGAGTGTTCGCGTTTCTTTTCTGATACTAAAAAATAATAAAGGATATTGTCACATTTATTTGAAATTGTGTTAAAATATCTGTTTTTTGCTCTAGAGCTGCATGCTGGTTAAAAGAGCAGTCCTCTTAGTGGTGTGTATTTCAGTGTTTCTCTTAGTGAGAAACACACTGCACTGTAAGAGGGTTTTATTAGGGTTTTAAAATCTGCTTTAACAAGTGAATCAGAAGAGCAATTGAAGATGACCTTCAGCTATATGTCTCAAATGTGAGGTGATTGTCAGTGTACTTCAAAGATAACTTATTTTCAGAAATAGTGGTTTAGATTTTATGTTTTTGTGCCTTTGGGTAATTCTACTATGTCATTCTTATGATACTGGAGACACCTCTCTCTCTCTCTCTCTCTCTCTCTTTTTTTTAAATAAAATCCTTGAATGCATTTTTGAAGCATGTTGTTTTAAGTTCCCTGCTCTGTTGCTTCTTGGTTGAAAAGAAGTGCAACTAATAAAATAAATGTGCTAGAAGAAATTCATAACAGCAATGAACAGAAACAATGAGACTGAAAATGTACATTATTGAATAATGGATTTGAATAAAATATGTCAGGAATGAAGTGCTCTCCAAACATGAAAGAAAGTGCTGTTTTAAAAAGACTGGGTTTCTGCTTCCCTGTCACAGTTGGTTTTTTGTGTTGGTATGTTTAGAAAAATAACAGGATTTCTCAAATAATTTGCTTTCTTTTAGTAAACTTTCATAGGCCCAGATTCTTCTCTGTTTTAGAGTTGGTTTATGGCATATCCCTAAAGCTGGTGTAGGCTGCTCAGTCTAATGTGGTCCATTTGTGGAGTGGAGGCAACCTTACAGCTCTGACCTTCCTTAGAAACTCCTGGTTATAGGATTTCACCTCCCCACCCCTAGAGGTGCTGTTTTGTTTTTTGTTCTGTTACGGAACATTGTGACTATGGCACTGAGTAAAGAAAAAAGAGAACCCTCAATCCCTGCTCCCCAAATCAATAAACTTCCACTGAAGACCTAGCAACATTTTCAACCAGGGATGGACCAGATGACAAAAGATGCCTTTGCCAGCCCTGATTTGTGTGGTTCTAAATGATATTTAAAAAAACCCACAACATTTTAAAATGCTGGAATTAATATTTAGGGTTAAAGTTTGCAGTAGAATGCATTTTGAGGGACGGGGGGTAATGAGTGCTGTATGTGTATGTGAAGGAGAACATTCTTTTTTCTTATCATCCAGTCTTTCTTTCCCTCTTGATGTGTGCTCACTGTCAGCAGATTCCTCTCCATCCTTCCACAAGCTCCAGCCTACCAGCTGTTTTGGGGGAGGAGAATAGTAATAAAATACATTGTTTGCACAATCCTTGTACAGTTTAACACAACATTTTTGGGTTTTTGTTTTGTGACCACTAGACATTGTGACCTTTGGTTGGTAGTATCTTATCTGCATGCTACAACAAATAGTCTGTGAAATCGCTATGCTTTAGAGGGAGAGAGAATTTGCATTTAAATAATTTATAATGATTCCACAGAGTCCAAAGATACACTTAATCTATGGGATAGAAAGAAGGGAAAGAACTACATGGTTCTGTTTTCCTATAGTGCAGTGTTTCCCAAACTTGGGATGCTGCTTGTGTAGGGAAAGCCCCTGGTGGGCCAGGCTGGTTTGTTTACCTGCTGTGTCCACAGGTTCAGCAGATCGCGACTCCCGCTGGCCGCTGTTTGCTGCTCCAGGCCAATGGGAGCTGCGGGAAGCGGTGTGGGCCGAGGGACGTACTGGTCGTTGCTTCCAGCAGCTCCCATTGGCCTGGAGCAGCGAACTGTGGCCAGTGGGAGCCATGATCGGCCGGACCTGTGGACGCGACAGGTAAACAAACTGGCCTGGCCCGCCAGGAGCTTTCCCTACACAAGGGGCATCCCAAGTTTGGGAAACATTGCTATAATGTGTTTCATTCTGAAGTGTAATAAAATGTTTCCCATCCAATTGCTGTCTTTGGATAATAAAAATGCCTTTAAATTCTGTGATCTCAACATACTTTACTAAGCTGAGTGTCGATATCCCCATTTTACAGATTGGAAAAGCATGGCCTGAAGATCGGATTAGCCCAGCGTTGCACACCAAGGCACTGACAGAGAAATGAATAAGAACCTAGAGTGTAAACTCTTCCAGGAAGTCTGTCTTCCTGTATTTTTGTATAGCACCTTGCATTTTGGGACATTAATTCTGATCAGGGTCTCTAAATGCTACAGGAGGTAAATAACATCTCCTGAGGCCCAGTCTCCTGCTCTAACCACTAGACCTCCTTGCTGCCCACAATTACCAGCATATAGTTTTTGTTATACTTTTAAATTTTGAATTTGAATATATTATTTTAAAATATTGCCTAATCTGGATAAATTATTTCATTTATTTATTTCATTTCAGTAGCTCTGCGTTGACAAAATATTCCCCATGAGGAAGTGTAGGTGTTGTGAAAGACTGCTGGGCTTCATTGGCAGCTCCTATACAGTAGGGAACAAAAGTACAGTGAGTTAATAGGTAAATGAAATACACAGCTTCCTGTGTATGCCATGATTGTGTCTCTCTCCAATTGCACTCAGGATGTCTATTGAGAGAACTGAAGCTATTGCAAGAGTGTAATGAATTTGCCATCATTTGTACAGTCCTTTAAACCACAAAGGATAGATTTGTCTTCATGTAGAAATAAAAGGAAAGATCACTCCATACTGATTGTTTGTTTGTTTTTAAAAGAGCCTTCTTATGTCATTATCACTGGCTGCTCTTTTCATAGGGAATACCATGATTTTCATTCTGTATTACAGAAATGGCTTCAGATATTCCAGGATCAGTGACATTGCCGGTTGCACCTATGGCAACAGGACAGATGAGAATGGCAGGATCCATGCCTGCTAGAGGAGGAAAGAGGCGTTCTGGGTAAATTATTTCATTTTATCAATGGTGAAACTGAAAACTATGTGCATTCATAAATAAAATGCATACATGTACTAATATGTATCACAGCACTGGCTAGTTGTGTTTGGGTTTTCTTTTCAGCATGTATATTGTAAGACTGAACTTGCTGGTGTGTGTGTGTGTGTGTATTTTGTTTAGTGAGGGGCAGGCCTCTAAAGGTTATGGCATTATAGATTGGCTAAGCATCCATCAGGGATGTGGTCCTGAAGCCATTAAGCACATTATACTTGCTCAGATGAGTAATCCCATTGGTATCAATGAGATATCTCATGCAAATAAGTGTAGCAAGATGTGATTCTAGTTGCATATGTAAATTTATCCAACCTACTCGGTCTGAAAATTGGGCAACTACATATTTTCTTCGTAAATTTCCAATTCAGTATTTCCATTTTCTGCTGTAGGTGCAGAAACCACACGTAGATGGGTCTGTCCTATGTTTGCCCCCTAAATATGGGCATGACAGGGCTCATCAAGAGTAAAGATCCTTCAACTGAGGGCATCCAGTGTGAGAACGCTGATCCAGTTCCTGAGAGTTCTTCTCTTGTGACAGTCAGCCAGTGTTCTGTCAATTTTAATGGTCTTCTAGGGGAATACAAGAGACAGTAGCTAGGACAGCTGGTCCCACTCCATACATGAATAAAAACAGGAGGATCTGGACCGTGTCTTAGACCTGGAATTAAATTGGCAGCCAGATGAGGCATGTGGAGCACTGGTGTGATATGTTCCTTTGATCTGCCTTACCTGTGAAGTGGGCTTCCACATGCTGAGCTAACTGTATGCAGTTGATCTTATTAAATCATGAACTATCCCTTTTGAAAAAGCTACATTTAATGTTAAAACTGTTGAACACAAAAGCTTTTTCAAGCTTATGCTAAAAAACAAACAACTTTAAAATCAAGATTGCATATTTTTCTAAAGGATCGGCTCTTAGAACTTGTTTTGGGGATGTTCCATATGGCCTGTGTATACAGGAGGTCAGAGTAGATAATCACAATGGTCACTTCTGACCTTAAATCTATGGGGGAAAAAAGAGAAAGCTTTAACATCTTTTTAATGGCTACTTTATGAAGAATCTAACTTTAACTGTCTTGGACTCTTACGTGACCAGACAAATGACTCACCGCCGAGCAGCAGCCAGGTCAGCTACTAATGCTAATTACTGAGTAGTGACTGCCAAGGATTGATGTTGCTAAATGTGAAGTCTGCTGGTTATACAAAATATTGACTTGAAAGGTAAATCAAAAGGTCGTGGTCCTGAGTTTTAAATATACCATTTTAAGTATCATCTTTTATATGCAGGAGAATGGGATGGGGGGAGAGAAGGTAAAAGTTATTATTTAAAAATGTATTTAATATAAAAATTCTCTGAATTAGATATTGTAGGTTTGCTGCTGTACAGAAGGCAATTTTATATCAGTGCATCTTAGTTCTAGATTAGAAGGCCCGCCCTAAGGTGGTAGAGAGAGAGCATTTTATTCAGACCTCCAGGGAAAGAATCCTGGTATGTCTGCCGGCTGTGTCTAATGCATTGTACTTTCTCTTTGAACAAAACTGTAACAAGCATTTAGTCCTTTCCTTACTCACCTGGTGATGTATCTTTGTACACCTAACTCCTTGGGCACTTTAGAAATGAATGCTTCAGATCAAATGCAAAGGAATTCAGCCAGCGACGTGACCTTCTTTCCAAACTTTGGTGTCTTTTTGAAAATTGTTTTTTGCTTATAATTGCTGATGCACTTTGGCAAAATAATTATTGTACAGACTTGAATATATGCCAGTTTAAGCTCATTGTCTGTCCAGAAGGTGTTTCTGCAAGGTAAGGATTCTATTCCATTGACAGCTAGAAAATATGTTTTTTTCCTCTCTGTGGATTATGCCAAACGTTTTGTGGGGAAGGAAAAAAGGTAGAAATGCATAAGATACTCCATTGATGAGGGCACTTAGAGTATGTAGACTTATTTAAATGTATTTCATTTGCTTATGCTGATTTTTAAAGCCCTTCTCAGTGTAGGCACTGGCTATATTTCAGGCCTCTTTCTGCTGGATTGTTTTATTTTTGGCTGGGTATCTATTTCTTTTAGGGCTCCACTGATTTTTGGCCTTAGGTCAGCAGGTGATTTTGCCTTTGCTATGATGGGCCCTAGGGGGTGAAATTTGTTTTCTGCCTGCACCCTCAAGGATAACTACCTCAAACCATCCCTCTCAATCTTTAAACATTACCTAAAATCCATTTTCTCCCGTCTTCCCCACTCAACTTGCCTTTGTGTTTCTTGCTTGAACGGGTTTTTAACTTAAAATGTTAGTATATTTTATAATTCTTGTATTATTTATGGCACCCAAGAAAGCTTTCGCATGGGGCACTTTATAAATATAATTATTACTATCTGGCCTTTTCACAACAGCTGAATACTATGTTAAAGAAGAAAACAAGATTTATTCTTGTCTCTTCAGTATGAGAGCCCAGGATAGCATATTTTGAGTCCCTTTTTAAAATGGGAGTTTTAAAAGAAGACAAAAGGTATTATGTCATTTGTCTTCTGAGAAGTTACTTCTGCTGTATTGCTGACATGCAATTTGCTCTTTCTGAATAGAAGAACTTATCTGTTGGGGTAAGGTGAGTTTGTTGGAATATTTTTTACATGCTGTACTATGTTATGCTAAAGGTTAAATAAAACTAATTCCTTATCCTTCTGGGTTCTGCCTCATTCTAAACAATACATATTAGTGGAAGGCAACCAGTTAGCATCTCTTACTTTTAAACCCAGTGTTTTTTCAAGATGATCTGAGTTTTTCCATGTCATATAATTAACATAGCTCTGATTTCCACTTCTACATTTTTAATTTTAAGAACAAAGACCAGAGCTGACATTAATTTTATGCAGCATTTTTACAAGTGTTCTATGAAGTTAGTTTACTTGCTTATTTTTAAAAAAAGCATTGTTTTACATTTGGAATAAAAATGCAATTACATTGTAGCCTAATAAAGCGATATGTGTACATTAAAGTCTAGTATGTTAAAGCCTGATATCACAGCTCTAGGCACTTAGATACTACAGTGATAAGCACAGTATAAATGCCTAGATTTATTTTCTGTTTGCATTCCAGTCACCCACACAATAGATGCTTTCTATACATATGACTGACTGGCAGTCTTAACTCAGTTCTATCTAGCTGGATAAATACTTGCATGACTAGTTTCACTTATTCCATTGGGATGAGTCCCATGAGTAAGGGCTACAAGACCAGACCCTAAATACACTGTTACCAAGCTTTGCATATTCCAATAATAATAAACTGGACCAAACATAATAAAGCTTGGATGTTATGCTCATGGGAAGATCCAGCTCTCAATACCCCCCACACCTCCAAACGCCCGAGTGTGTTTTGGCTGGGATCTGGAAAAACTCCACCAAGATAAGAGCCCCTTTAATACCTCTCCACAAGGGAAAGGATTGGAAGCGCTAGACAGTGAAGCATGCTGCAACTCTGACCCATGTCTCCCCAGCTGGTTTCCTCCAGGGCAAGGGATGTGTAGCACCTGCAGTAGACTTTTGACTCTCTCCATTGTGCTTCAGTTACCAGTGAGGTTAGGGAAGGATTTGCTTTATAGACAAGAGTCCTGCAGTTGAATCTTCATAGACTGACCCCTGTGCCCGTAAAGAGCTCTTTTGACTTCGGTAGCACCAACATAGGTGAAAGGGTCGAAATCAATTGCAGGGACAAGGATCACAGGAGAATTTCAACAAGGTAACATGTACGTTGTTAGAAATATCTCCCATACAGGTGGTCTGAGCACATTCCGAATATTTGGAGAGCAGCAGCATTGTTATGGAATACCAGATTGGTCATGAATTGGTTGTAAACAATATCTCTGTACAGCTAGCCTCGCTGGTCACTGGAGGTCACTGTTGCTCCACAAAAATAGAAGTGTTTCTGAAACAGAACTTAGTAATGATCAGAAGAGCGCAACATGATTTTCAGTGAAAACATCAATGATGAAATCAGACTTCAACCAACCTAATACAGAAACCACTTTTTTTTTTCTATGAGACCTTTTGGGAAAGTGGTTTCCTGACCACTTCCTTTAGAAATGAACAATCATTCTTGCCATCTGGAAGTATTAATGTGTCTTTTCTAATGAGATTTTCAGTTCTTGTGATTATTTTTTGTTTTTGTTCTATTTGTACATAGGTTACTGCCATCCAAAGAAATCTTTTAGAAGGCATCTGGTCATTTACATTGTGTAGTTCATCATTTATATTTTGTTTTTTAAGTTTCAAAGAAGTTATTCTATGCCCAGAAGTCACTGTTGTACTCTCTATTCTTTAATATAACTTTTAATTTAAAAATATATATATATTTTTTAATTCAGTGAAACATATTTTTTAATATGAAGACCTAGATAGTCTTTGCAGTTTCCTTTTGCCATAGCTATAACTTATTGCATTTATTATCATAACAAATTTGAGGGCACATGGAATCCAGAATTTCCTTAAGTCTTATTGCAGTCATAAATTTTAGAAAACTTTAGAAGTATTTGTGTTGCCTAACAAAAAGTTTTTTGTTTTTTTTTAATCCGATGTTCCCCATCGGTAAAGCTGGTATAGCAATGCCTGCCAACCTTTATAGAAATATAGCGATGTAAAAATACTTTCTGTTTTAAGTGATAGTGTTGTTGTTATTACATGACTTTGTAGTGGCTAAAAGTCACTAATTCATTTAATCTAGGTCTGTAGTGATTGAAAGTCATCAGCCTCTTAAGGGCTCTCTGATGACGTGTGAAATGAGTTGGTGATCTTGGTTTCTAACGGACAAGTCCAAAAACGACCACAGTTACAATCAGTTAGGACTAATTGGCAGCCAGATGTAGCAGAGGTCAAGAAACTATTAGTTGTAGACATTAATCTACTGCCCTCTCTCACTGTTACCTGTGAACTCTCCAGGCCTAGGTAAAAGCATGTGAGTGGGACAGTGTGGGGAAGCCTATATAACTGTTGGCCCCCTTCAGTATTATGTGGATAACAGAACTTCATTATGTATCGGCCTGACCCAAAGAAGCCCACTGAAATTCATGGAAAGACTCCTATTGATTTTCAGTGGGCTTTGGATCAGGCCTGAGGTCTGCTAATCCAGCGTACTTCAAAAGAACTACATTTCACTTAAAATTAAGAAGAAAATAACAGCAATGCAGATTTTCGTTGACAATGTTAATTTAACTCTTGGCTTATTAAATAATGATTACTTATTCAAAAATTTTGCTTTTTCAGAATGGACTTTGATGATGAAGATGGGGAAGGTCCCAGCAAATTTTCAAGGTGAGCTTTTATAAGCACCTGGCTAACTGATTGGCTTTTATGATGCAGGAAGACAACTAGCAAACTACTGATAGTGACAGAACTACAGTCACAGTGGCTGAAATGTGTTTGGTGTCTGCTAGTGCTAATGGATTGGCTTGAACTGCATGGCAGCATCTTCTGTGTCTGCAAATTAGGCATACCACATTCTGGAACATAATAGTAGGTTGATATCTACTGGGTCTCAGCCCACAGAGTGTCAAGCCCTGCAGGAACTATTTAATGAGCAAATTTTTTCAGATAAATCTGCATCCTTTAGTTGTCGCCTCACAACACTCAGAATGCATTCTGCTTCATCCCATGAAATGTTATATATATCACAGAAACAATTTCAGATGAGGAAATTTGTGACTTTTAGTTACAATATTCCAACTTTGAGAGATGAGTGCTCATTATTCTTGGTTGCTGAATTTGTCTTTCTGCCACTGAAAATATTTCCTGTTTATTGAATGAGTTTTATATTGCTTGTGATAGTTCTAATTTTTAAATTGATGATTAAAATATTCTGCCAGATTCTACTTTCAATAGTGTGTGTGTGTGTGTGTGTGTCTTGAGCAGTAATATAATATTCCAATAAAGTTAAAACAAAAGTTAAGTGACATTGCCATCCTTCACCTTTCATTTCACTTTTGGTTACGTTGTTTTCAACTTCCCATTAGAAAAATATGGGACACGCTGTGTTTATTCAGAATGTATTACTCACATTGCAGTTGGAACCATGATAACAGCCATGATTAATCACAGTTGTCATTAATAGGGTTCTAGAACAGTTTTTCTGCCTAATATTCATAATGATATTGTGTTAGAACCACATTCTAAAACCATTACTGTCTTACCTAGTAAGGTCAACGGTAGCTCTGTTTAGCTAGTGCTGTTCTCAGAGAGGATATCCAAATCCACCTTTTTGAGTGGTATTTTAAAAATGTGAGTGTTAAAGAACTTCACAGACTTTAAGTGCCTTCGGCAGCAGCTACAGAAGTAAAATATTATTATACCGAGCTGATTTGTGCATGCAGATATCTGTTCGCATGCGAAAATGTAGGGTTTTGTAGGAATAGTAGTGCATATGTACTTTGCATGACACCACTCGTTGCCAGAGCCTTTGAAAATTTGACCCTGTGGGTCCTGTTTTTATTGGAACCAAATTCTTATCTAACATTAAATTCAAGTGTTTATGTATCTGAAGACAGAATTTGGTGCTTAATGGTTTTTAGTGCTTCAGCACCTTAACTCTGTACTCTTTTTGGGAAAGTGCAACATTTTATTTTGTTTCCATCTAATAGCATTCGGTATTTAGAGATGCAGGCACTCTCCATTGAGCCTATCCTTTTCTTGTGTTTTCAGGGCATGACCACATCCCAGAAAGCAAAGTAAAATAGAGGAAGTAGCATTTTATCTTGTAGTCAGTACAAAATAAGGACCTGATCCTGAGATTATTGGCATGAATGGCAACTACAGGATGAAACCTTAAGGCAACACACACCACTTCAGTCCTGCTTGAGGATATCTTCTTTTAGCTATTGTTTTATTTCTTGTCCGTATTAAGAAATACTGATTCCAAATGATGAATATATATTTAGAAAATAGAGAAAGAAAAAGGGTGACATAAGTAATGTTTTATACCCCTGACTGCCTTTTGGAAAACACTACAAAAATGGATAAAGTCCTAGCTACTTATAAGACAGAGGTGAAACTTCCATTGACTTCAGTTGCATTGGGATTTCACTCAAAATATTTAGTCTAATTAATTTAATTTATAAATTATAATATATAGCATGATATAATTCATTATAAATTCCTGCTACCTGATTGACCATATTTCAGTCCTTTAATATAACAGACATTAAGAAGCTTTATTTCCTGTATTTGACACGTGAGCATAACTCTATACTTGTCTCAAGAGCTCTCACACCTAATAGGTGTCTATACATTTGTATTTTATTTCTCCATTCAACCCTCAGTTTATCTATCTAGATCTTTTTTAAAAAAAAATAGGCCCTGTATGTAAAACTGGTGCATTTACACCAGCTGAGGAGCTGGCCCTGTATATAAGGTATATAACTCATGAGTATAACCAGATTTTGGGAGGCAGGGGGAGTTTCTAGTGATCTTAGCAAGGGATCATAGCAATACACATGAACATTAAACACTACCTCTATGCAGAAGGACACTATACTCTTTTGCTATTGCTTCTGATGCAAAAGCAGAATTCTACTTTGTTGGAGGGCATGAAAAGGGCACCAAATGTGGAAGGCAGCTTTGCTACATCTGGAACAGAATAGAAAGCACATAGATATGCACTGACGTGTGTTAACGCCTTCATTGGCCTAGAAAATTAAAAGGACTGTGGGAGTTGGGAGGATATCTTATGCAACCCATTTTAAACGGTTTCTTTTCTTTCTTATAACTTTATTTTTGGCATGTACATATTTGGATCGATGTAGGAAGTTAACTGTGCGAGTGTACAGAATATTTTAATTGTAGCATACTAACAACTTTTTATTAGTGAAATATTCTCTTTAAATATAATAACCTTTGAATAGGATTCACTGAAGAGAAGATTTGTGCTTTTAAATTGCTCAGGCAATAAACAGAAAAGATGCCTGTTTAAGTATGATTGATTAATCAGTGGTAGTAACCCATTAATACTCCTGCTTGAATAGTAGGTTTTAGGCTTCTACCCTCTGTAGGCTGCAACCACTAGAATGCAACAATTATACGCTCTAGGGAGGTTAGTATTGGCTCAGGTGTAATACTGTTTAGCCTTCCGAAATCTATACACAAGGAAGAAGGTCTGAGATTCAGTCCCAAGAGGTCAGTGGTGGTATCTACGCCTTGTGAAATGATAGACACTTGCACCAAACTCAGTATGTTATTTTTAATACAGGGAGGCGGATGGTCATCTGGTGTAAATCCGTATAGCTCCATTGACTTGAGTGGAGCTATACTGACTTACGCCAGCTGATGATCTGGCCCAGGATCTCATAAAGAATACTTGGTGGTATGTACCCTGTCCATATTAAAGCTTTTTGCAAAGGTGTCCATAAAATAATGAACTGTCTTTGGATATCTCTGTCTTTCTACAATTTGTATGTGTTATCACTGCCCTCTACTGAGTGCTATGGGTAGTGGATGCAGCCTGCTGAAGATTTCTCTACTACAGCGTGCAACCAGGAATATTTCGCGGGTTACTCTTAGTAACAGACTAATGGCGCTTTGTACAGCTTTCTCAAGCAATAAAGAAAAAAGCTCTAATATTTTAAGTGAATTTTGACCATTGTCATATTAATACACAAAAAGAGATTTTAACAACTGGTTCCTGGTCATTCAAAAAGTTTCACCAGAGTCCCCTTTTCCTTTCCGTTCCATCATTCCCATATTATCATGCTTTTCTTGGTATAATTTATAGTAGTTTGCAATTGCAAGTGTTGTCTTTGCCTTCTACTTTGTGTTGACTTTCTAGTTTTGCATAAGCCTTTTACATTTACCTATCATATTTTGTTTACAGGTATGATGATGATCAAATCTCTGGTGATAAGGAAAAATTTGCAAGGTAGGCGTGTTCTGTAGAGATCCGCTGCTGAGAGAAAAGAAGGGGGATAGTCGTATCCAAAATTTCTTAGTTTGTGCACCTTAGCTTAGAGAGCTGGTTATTTTGTTTCTAGGTGGGAAGATGATCAAAGTACTGCTGATGCAGAGAGGATGGCCAGGTAGGAACAAGGAAAATCACATATGTTTTGCCCCTTTTATTTTACATGATAACATTCCGACTGATCACAAATCAGTAAGGTTCACTTATCTGGAGCCTGATCCAAAGTCCATTAAAGTCAATAGACTTCCCATCTACTGTTGACTTTGGGGACTTTGGATCAGCCCCTTAGGGCTTAAAAACATTTTTTAAAAACCAGTTAGGAATTATAAATCCAGGACTCCATCTTCTAAACCTGTTCATGAATGTAAATTTCCAGAATCTGTGTTCCTTCTTGCTATCTACTAAGCTCAACATTAGTGAGTTCCAGGTCAATGTCAGATTTATTTGTTTGGTCAGACCCTTTACTGACCTAGGGATTAATGTAATATTTTTAAAGTTTTAAAATAATAAATACCATGGACTGTTGGATTTTTGTCACTGTTTCCATGCAGTGGGTCCTGTTGTCCGTTGGTTACTCTGTATGTGATTGATTGTTTTTAACTATGCAGTGTGGTTGTAGCAGTGTCGATCCCAGGATATTAGAAAGACAAAGTGGGTGAGGTAATATCTTTTATTGGACCAGCTTCTGTTGGTCAGAGAGACAAGTTTTGAGCTCACACAGAACTCTCATATCTAATCTCTCTAGAGTATCCTGGGATTAACACACTACACCATCTCACGCACAGACAGTTGAGAATCTGAAACAGGTTCTTCATTAGGAAGAATGTGATAAACAAAGTATATAGTAAACTTAACAAAAGAGAGAGGTTGTATTTTATTGAACCATTAAAGGCTGACATTGCAATACACTTGTTTGAATTGTGTATTCATTGATGCTTTACTCCTAAGTTAAGCAGCGTGTTTGTCACAGAACTCAGATTCCGTGACTTTCCATGATCTCCGTAACTTCTGCAGTGACCAGTGGTTCAGACCAGCAGCCGCAGTTTGGGTGTTTGGGAGGGAGTTGGGGTAGGAGGTGCGAGGCGGCGCTTACCTGGGTGGTAGTGGTGGGGGGGTCCTCCAGCTCTCACCAGCATGTCCCTGCAGCGCCTAGGTGAAGTGACCAGAGAGCTCTGTGCGCTGCCAGCGCTCGCAGGTGCTTCCCCCAAAGCTCCCATTGGCTGCGGTTCCCGGCCACTGGGAGCTGTGGAGCCGGCGCTTGTGGCAGGAACAGTGCACAGAGCCCCCCAAGCCACCCCTCCCTATAGGAGCTGCAGGGACATGTGGAGCTGGGTAGAGAGCCCCGCCAACCCTCCCCCCCCCGACCCTCCAACAGCAGCGGAGGTCCCGGGTTGCTTGCTGCCGCCCGCCTATCCCCCAGCTCCAGCGGGGGTCCAGGGCCACCCCCGGCTCAAATTTTAGTTAGGGGTATATAGTAGAAGTCATGGAGAGGTCAGGGTTCGTGAATTTTTGTTTACTGCCCATGACCTGTCCCTGACTTTTACTAAAAATACCTGTGACTGAAATGTAGGCTTATTCTTAAGGTCCTTATTGATATCAGTGGGAATTGTGAATGTGGAAACAGAACTCTAAAATGTGTTGATTCTGTTACAGTGACTCCGACATGTAATACCTACATATGATACTCTGCACATATGATGCATCTTCCAAAGCAAGCCAAGCCAATGAACTCCAGTTCTTCTAGATGTTCTACGATCTTGCTTATTTACTAGAGTATTTCGAAGGGAAACATTGCAACTGGGATACTGACCCTAAAATTTAAAAAAAGCTTAGCTGTGAAAAGTGGCTGAAAAGTATTCTGTACTTTGCTTAGTCCACTTCCAAGAGTCACTCCCTAATCATTCAGCCCTGAGTTATGCTAAATCAGAATAAATTAATCTCTTCCAATACTGCATGTTGTACCTATCAACGTTACTGGATTCTCCATGTGGTAATCTGCAATTTCACATCTTGTTGGATCAATCAGTAATCCCACCAAAAAACTCCATACAACTCATTGAAATCAGTGAAGAAGCTGCTTTGACATCAGAAGTGGCATACACCTTTTCCTGGGCATGCCTGTAGGTAGTTACCGCTTTACAGGTACAGTATGCTGGTGCCATGTCAAAAAATAAAGAAATGCACCTCTATGATGCAGTGTAGTTTTCTAGGTTCAGTAGGTCAGTTCCTTAGCTGATGTAAATTGGTTCAACCCCATTTGACTTTCATTTACACTAGCTGAGGATCTGGCTCACACATCCTAATTTATATAAAATATTGACAGCTGATAATCGAAAAACCCTGAAATGCAACTGGCCGACTCAGTAATATATTTATTATTACGTGCTGAGAACTTTGGAAATAAAATTTAAACGAGTCAGTGATCGTCCTTGTGGTAGGGTCTTGGGAAGTGTGAAGTGGAGGGAAAAAAAATCCTTAATTTACTGGATACTCTTTTTCATAATTTGATAGGTGGACTGAGAGCAGTGTTTTGCCATGAAAATTAATGTCTATATGCTAAGACTGGGGTTTTCAAAGAATGGAAATTATACATCTAACCTCTCTGAAAATCACACCCTAAATCCTGAAGTCTTTACACAATTTTTAACTCTGTTATTTATCAGGTAAAATTCCCATGGACTTTAATGATAGTTACGACTGAGTAAAGACTTTAAGATGTGGCCTTTATAATTATAAATGTTGTCACTCGTGGAAGACAAAGTCAAACCAAAGCTTCTGATAATGTTTTCTTTTGAATATTTGTTTTGAGCACAGTATTGGTATTCAGGAACTCCTGAATACCAATACTTTCTTCTAATTCCAGCTCTAGCTTTCTTTGGCTTCCTCAGACTTCCTTTGTAGCTATAGTCAAGTTATTTAACCTCTGTGAAACAGGGTTATTGTGAAGATGCTCTAGGTATCTGTGTAAGTCTCATTGAAGATAAAAAGCACTATATTAGTGATGAATATTGTCACAGTTATTTCATTACTATAGTTAGTTGTTCTCTTATATAATTACCTGTTCAGTGTCTGGCAAATCAGGACCTACTTTATCTTTAATATTTGGTTTAGATATTGTATTTACTTGTTATACAAAATATGGTCCCAATCTTGCAATCTGATCCCTGAAGTCTGGGGTGGGGGAGCATAGAGGCTGAAGTCTGCTGCATAGGATTACAGAATTGGGTCTATATCACCGTTACAAAATTTTAGTCAGAGCTGTTGCTTACTGTGGACCTGAAGTCCATGGAGGGGCTCCCACTGATTTAATCAGAAGCTGGATCAGGTTCTATATTAATATAAGCAACACCTCACTAGGGCCCTTACGCTAGGAGGCACAGAACATCTCTTGAAAGGTGGGACTTCCCCTGAAGTTGACAGGCCTCAGCACCTCACATTCTTTTCTGTCTGCTGCTCTAAACCAAGTGAGGTATAATTACTAGGGGGTTAGAGCCAGTAGCTGGCAGTTCAGAAATCTGGATTCTTTTCTCCGCTCTGCCACTGACTTACTGTGTGACTGTGGGCAAGTCATATTTAACCGTCACATGCCTCAGTTTCCCCACCTGTAAAATGGGGGATAATAATGTTTACCTTTGTAAAGCGCTTTGATCTCCTTGGATGAAAGATGCTATACAGGTGCAAAGTATTATTATCATTTATAATACCAAATGGAAATTCCTATACTGATCTTGTCTTGCTTTGTCTGTTGGCTTGGTCTTTCTTTAAATGTTTAGGGAGAATCATAGTGAAATTGAAAGACGCAGGAGAAATAAGATGACACAGTATATCACCGAACTGTCGGACATGGTGCCCACCTGCAGTGCATTGGCCCGTAAACCCGACAAGCTGACAATTCTGCGTATGGCTGTTTCGCACATGAAGTCTATGAGGGGCACCGGAAATAAATCTACTGATGGGGCATATAAGCCTTCTTTCCTAACGGAACAGGTAGTTGCTTCATAAATGTTATTTCTTCTGGGCTAAATAATCCTGTTATTTTGAGAGGTGGGATAGAGAGGTCAGTTTGTGTTTTCCTTGCTTCATTTAGTGAGAGGCACACAATCCCAGGTGTGAACACAGATAGATTTAGAGAAAATTCAGATATGGATCTGCACTATATAGCTAGCCCCCATCTGTAAAAACTCAAAACTGTAGAGTTTGGATCTGAACTTACGAAACTTCTCTCTAGTTTCCTTTTGGCTACAAGGAAGATGATGTAACTGGTATTTCTTCTTCGAGTGCTTGCTCATATTCATTCCAAGTAGGTGTGCGCGCGCCACGTGCACGTTCGTCGGAAGAATTTTCCCCTAGCAACACCGGGCGGGTCGGCAGGCGCCCCCTGGCGTGGCGCCTTTGCGGCACCGTATATATGCCCCTGCCGACCCGGCCGCTCCTCAGTTCCTTCTTACCGCCCGTGTCGGTCGTTGGAACGTGGAGTGCGGCTTAGCTGACCTCCACATCCCTAGCGTTTCACCCGTTCTACATAGTTCTTAGTTAGTTAGTGTTGTTTGGTAGTTGTTAATAGTTAATAGTTATAAGTATAGTTGTTAAACGTAGTTGTATATAGTTAGTGGGCTGAGGTATAC